>NW_026288526.1:92500-151241 GCF_023373465.1 Oncorhynchus keta
AATCAAATCAAATATTATTGGTCACATACACATATTTCTAACAGGACAATGGTGATTGCATCATATTTGAATCTATTATGGTGGTATGCAAATTTAAGTGGGTCTAAGGGTGTTGGGTAAGGTGGCTGTGATATTATCCTTAACCCTCCTCTCAAAGCACTTCATGATGACAGAAGTGAGGGCTTAGTTCAAGGCTTAGTTCATGATGCTTTCTGGGAACAGGAACAATGGTGGACATCTTGAAGCATGTGGGGACAGCAGACGGGGATAAGGAGAGATTGAATATGTCCGTAAACACTCCAGCCAGCTGTTCTGTGCTCTGAGGAGGTGGGATACCTTTTGTACCAGCAGCCTTGCGAGGGTTTTTAACACGCTTAAATGTCTTACTAACGTTGGCCACGGAGAACGAAAGCCCACAGTCCTTGGGATCGGACTGTGTTTGTGGCACAGTGTTATCCTCAAAGCAGACAAAGAAGGTGTTTAGCTTGTCTGGGAGCACAGCGTCGGTGTAACATGGCTGGTTTTCCCTTTCTAATCCGTGATTTCCTGTAGACCCTGCCACATACATCTCGGGTCTGATCCGATGAATTGCGACTCCACCGTGTCTCTGTCCTGACGTTTTGCCCTGTTTGATTGCCTTACGGAGGGAATAATTACACATGGCATTCGACCATGGTCTGTGGTCCTTCTGTAGCTCAGTTGGTAGAGCATGGCGCTTGTAACGCCAGGGTAGTGGGTTCGATTCCCGGGACCACCCATACGTAGAATGTATGCACACATGACTGTAAGTCGCTTTGGATAAAAGCGTCTGCTAAATGGCATATATTATTATTATTATTATCATATTCCCAGTCACCTTGCAGTAGTTAAATGTGGTGCTTTGCACTTTCAGGTTTGTCGCAAACGCTGCCATCTATCCAGGGTTTTTGGTTTGGGTTTGGGATTTAAAAGTCACAGTGGGAACAACATCCCCTCTACACTTCCTGATTAACTCAGTCACCGTGTCCGCGTATACGTCAATGTTATTCCAAGAGTTATTCCCAGAACAGATCCCAGTCCGTATGATCAAAAAAATCTTGAAGCATGTACTCTGATTGGTTGAATAGACCTTAGCTCGGGTACTTCCTTTTTTGAGTTTCTGCCTAAAGTACGGGAGAAGCAGAATGGTGTAATGATCTGATTTCCCGAAGGGAGGGCGGGGGAGGGACTTGTAGCCACCTCGGAAGGGAGAGTAACAATGGTTGAGAGTTGCTAGTAGCCCGAGTAATACAGAGTTGATGACTTTTCATCAAATTTTCTTCGTTAAAATCCCCCAGCTACAATACATTTGGCCTCAGGTTTCCAGTTTGCATAAAGTCCAGTGTAGTTCTTGGGGGGCGTCGTGGTATCGGCATTGAGGGGGAACATACACGGCTGTGACTATAACCGAAGAGAATTCTCTTGGGAGGTAATACGGTCGGCATGTGATTGTGAGATATTCTAGGTGAACAAAATGACTCGATGTACTGAGAACCCAGCTGGCTGTAAGGATGGGGACAGTATATCTGGAGAGATGTACTGAGGACCCAGCTGGCTGTATGGATGGGGACAGTATATCTGGGGAGAGATGGACTGAGAACCCAGCTGGCTGTATGGATGGGGACAGTATATCTGGAGAGAGATGTACTGAGGACCCAGCTGGCTGTATGGATGGGGACAGTATATCTGGGGAGAGATGGACTGAGAACCCAGCTGGCTGTATGGATGGGGACAGTATATCTGGAGAGAGATGTACTGAGAACCCAGCTGGCTGTATGGATGGGGACAGTATATCTGGAGAGAGATGGACTGAGAACCCAGCTGGCTGTATGGACGGGGACAGTATATCTGGAGAGATGTACTGAGAACCCAGCTGGCTGTAAGGATGGGGACAGTATATCTGGAGAGATGTACTGAGAACCCAGCTGGCTGTATGGATGGGGACAGTAAATCTGGAGAGAGATGGACTGAGAACCCAGCTGGCTGTAAGGATGGGGACAGTATATCTGGAGAGAGATGGACTGAGAACCCAGCTGGCTGTAAGGATGGGGACAGTATATCTGGAGAGAGATGGACTGAGAACCCAGCTGGCTGTAAGGATGGGGACAGTATATCTGGAGAGAGATGGACTGAGAACCCAGCTGGCTGTAAGGATGGGGACAGTATATCTGGAGAGAGATGGACTGAGAACCCAGCTGGCTGTATGGATGGGGACAGTATATCTGGGGAGACATGTACTGAGAACCCAGCTGGCTGTATGGACGGGGATAGTATATCTGGAGAGAGACGGACTGAGAACCCAGCTGGCTGTATGGATGGGGACAGTATATCTGGAGAGAGATGGACTGAGAACCCAGCTGGCTGTAAGGATGGGGACAGTATATCTGGAGAGATGTACTGAGAACCCAGCTGGCTGTATGGATGGGGACAGTATATCTGGAGAGAGATGTACTGAGAACCCAGCTGGCTGTAAGGATGGGGACAGTATATCCGGAGAGATGTACTGAGAACCCAGCTGGCTGTAAGGATGGGGACAGTATATCTGGAGAGAGATGGACTGAGAACCCAGCTGGCTGTATGGACGGGGACAGTATATCCGGAGAGATGTACTGAGAACCCAGCTGGCTGTATGGATGGGGACAGTATATCTGGAGATGATTCTGTGAAACAGAGTATGTTACAGTCCCTGATGTTCAATCCGAATGGCTGTTCTCCGGTGTCTTAGAGAAGAAGTCTCTGGGATAAGTTCAATTGCCCTGATGGGTACAAAAAAAAGATCCAATTCGAGAAAGTTGTATTTCTGTCCCCATCTCTGTCTGTCTGTCAATGTCTCTGTCTGTCTGTCTGTCTGTCTGTCTGTCTGTCTGTCTGTCTGTCTGTGTGTTTCGGTCTCGGTCTGTCTGTCTCTGTCTGTCAGTCAATGTCTCTGTCTGTCTGTGTGTCTCTATTTCTCTGTCTGTCTGTCTGTCTGTCTGTCTGTCTGTCTGTCTGTCTGTCTGTCTGTCTGTCTGTCTGTCTGTCTGTCTGTCTCTGTCAATGTCTCTGTCTGTCAATGTCTCTGTCTGTCTCTGTCTGTCTCTGTGTCTGTCAGTCTCTGTGTGTCTCTATGTCTCTGTGTGTCTCTGTCTGTCTCTGTGTCTCGGTCTGTCTTGGAGAAGAAGTCTCTGGGATAAGTTCAATTGCCCTGATGGGTACAAAAAAAGATTTGAGAAAGTTGTATTTCTGTCCCCATCTGTGTCTGTCTGTCTGTCTGTCTGTCTGTCTGTCTGTCTGTCTGTCTGTCTGTCTGTCTGTCTGTCTGTGGTGTGTAATGAGGAGCAACCAGACGCTGCTGGTCTGTGGTGTGTCACGAGGAGCAACCAGATGCTGCTGGTCTGTGGTGTGTCACGAGGAGCAACCAGACGCTGCTGGTCTGTGGTGTGTCACGAGGAGCAACCAGACGCTGCTGGTCTGTGGTGTGTAATGAGGAGCAACCAGACGCTGCTGGTCTGTGCTGAGTAATGAGGAGCAACCAGACGCTGCTGGTCTGTGGTGTGTAATGAGGACCAACCAGACACTGCTGGTCTGTGCTGAGTAATGAGGAGCAATCAGACGCTGCTGGTCTGTGCTGAGTAATGAGGAGCAACCAGACGCTGCTGGTCTGTGGTGTGTAATGAGGAGCAACCAGACGCTGCTGGTCTGTGGTGTGTAATGAGGAGCAACCAGACGCTGCTGGTCTGTGCTGTGTCACGAGGAGCAACCAGACGCTGCTGGTCTGTGGTGTGTAATGAGGAGCAACCAGACGCTGCTGGTCTGTGGTGTGTCACGAGGAGCAACCAGACGCTGCTGATCTGTGGTGTGTCACGAGGAGCAACCAGACGCTGCTGGTCTGTGGTGTGTCACGAGGAGCAACCAGACGCTGCACTTGACACATTAATGAAAATAAGCACACATTGAAAATGACAGTAAAATGACAGTAAAATGACAGTAAAATGACAGTAAAAACTGAAGTCCCCTTTGATTGATAAGGAATTGAACAATGGAATTGGTTGAGAGGGATGAGGATTTTACATTCTGTAAATTGAGAAATCATGTGACTAAACTGAATAAAAAAAGAAGACGAAACTGCACTATGAAACAAAGATAAATGACAAAGAATGATGGAACAAAGCGTTGGAGCACTCAGCTCCATCATTAATTAAATCAGTGGCTCATTCATCACAAAATCGACTGATTATGGCCAACTACTTAATTATTTTTTTTTCAATGGCAAAATGAGAAAACTTAGACATGACCAGCAACACATGTGACCCGTTTCAGGAAACGTCCATATTGAAGGAGTCTATTCGAGTCGGTCTGTGTTGGTAATCCTGTCGAACTTTTTAAAATATATAGTGGAGCTGCAAACGTGTTGCTGTCCACTTTCTGGAGGATCAAGTTCTGGAATTAGAAGAGATGGAGGAAACACCTGTCTCTGGATTACATCTTCAAACTAAGGGCAACCATAGCAACAGGGCAACAGTGGCATGGCATTCCTGACACGGAGACTCATCCATCATGCATGTTGATGTATCCAGGTAAGATAGCTAGCTAAATTTTCATATATTACACATTTCTAAATTCTGACAGAACGTGGATTCATTTCAAGATAAAGTGTACTATGAGCTAGCTTGCTACCGTTAGCTGGCTGACTTCTTAGCCTGCATGATTTGTTTCCCAGAGCCGTTTGCTTTTCTAGATAGAGCCTAATGTTAGCTTGCTATCATTGGACCTGGTTGGTTAGCTCCCAGCACTGTGGCATCGTTGGCACTTTGTTCATTGTTGTTTAACTAGCTAACATTGGACCTGGTTGGTTAGCTCCCAGCACTGTGGCATCGTTGGCACTTTGTTCATTGTTGTTTAACTAGCTAACATTGGCTGGCTGGCTCTGTGAGGACAGACGCTGGGAGACGAGAAGCAAGTACGGGGAATTAATATTTAATTAATAACAGACATAAAACCAAACACGGACAGTGTCTGGACAGGGGGAAAAAAACATTAATGCTGACACTGGGCTGAAACTGAGGAACATACAGATATAGGGGATCAAACTGAGGAACATACAGATATAGGGGATCAAACTGATGAACATACAGATATAGGGGATCAAACTGAGGAACATACAGATATGGGGGATCAAACTGATGAACATACAGATATAGGGGATCAAACTGAGGAACATACAGATATGGGGGATCAATCTGAGGAACATACAGATATAGGGGATCAAACTGAGGAACATACAGATATGGGGGATCAATCTGAGGAACATACAGATATAGGGGATCAAACTGATGAACATACAGATATAGGGGATCAAACTGAGGAACATACAGATATGGGGGATCAATCTGAGGAACATACAGATATAGGGGAGGCAATCAATAAGTGATGTTGTCCAGGTGATTCCAATGAAGCGCTGATTCACGTAATGATGTTGACAGGTGTCCGTAACGATGACGAGCGGGCGTGACAATTAACTTCTGGTGTAGCGGGAATTTACAATTACAACACAACAGTGGCAAGGAATAACTTAGTCAAGAATATTTCAAAAACTTAAAGCATTTTATTTGAGACAAATCATTCACTGAACCCTAAACCACAACTAAATCTTGAAATGAAAAATGTGGAAATTGAGCAAGTTGAGGTGACTAAACTGATTGGAGTAACTCTGGATTTTAAACTGTCATGGTCAAAGCATATTGACAACAGTAGCTAAGATGGAGAGAAGTCTGTCCATAATAAAGTGTTGCTCTGCCTTCTTAACAACACTATCAACAAGGCAGGTCCTACAGGCTCTAGTTTCTACCTTCTTAATAAAACTATCAACAAGGCAGGTCCTACAGGCTCTAGTTTCTACCTTCTTAACAACACTATCAACAAGGCAGGTCCTACAGGCCCTAGTTTCTACCTTCTTAACAACACTATCAACAAGGCAGGTCCTACAGGCCCTAGTTTCTACCTTCTTAACAACACTATCAACAAGGCAGGTCCTACAGGCTCTAGTTTCTACCTTCTTAACAACACTATCAACAAGGCAGGTCCTAGTTTCTACCTTCTTAACAACACTATCAATAAGGCAGGTCCTACAGGCTCTAGTTTCTACCTTCTTAACAACACTATCAACAAGGCAGGTCCTAGTTTCTACCTTCTTAACAACACTATAAACAAGGCAGGTCCTACAGGCCCTAGTTTCTACCTTCTTAACAACACTATCAACAAGGCAGGTTCTACAGGCCCTAGTTTCTACCTTCTTAACAACACTATCAACAAGGCAGGTCCTACAGGCTCTAGTTTCTACCTTCTTAACAACACTATCAACAAGGCAGGTCCTACAGGCCCTAGTTTCTACCTTCTTAACAACACTATCAACAAGGCAGGTCCTACAGGCCCTAGTTTCTACCTTCTTAACAACACTATCAACAAGGCAGGTCCTACAGGCCCTAGTTTCTACCTTCTTAACAACACTATCAACAAGGCAGGTCCTACAGGCTCTAGTTTCTACCTTCTTAACAACACTATCAACAAGGCAGGTCCTAGTTTCTACCTTCTTAACAACACTATCAATAAGGCAGGTCCTACAGGCTCTAGTTTCTACCTTCTTAACAACACTATCAACAAGGCAGGTCCTAGTTTCTACCTTCTTAACAACACTATAAACAAGGCAGGTCCTACAGGCCCTAGTTTCTACCTTCTTAACAACACTATCAACAAGGCAGGTTCTACAGGCCCTAGTTTCTACCTTCTTAACAACACTATCAACAAGGCAGGTCCTACAGGCTCTAGTTTCTACCTTCTTAACAACACTATCAACAAGGCAGGTCCTACAGGCCCTAGTTTCTACCTTCTTAACAACACTATCAACAAGGCAGGTCCTACAGGCCCTAGTTTCTACCTTCTTAACAACACTATCAACAAGGCAGGTCCTACAGGCCCTAGTTTCTACCTTCTTAACAACACTATCAACAAGGCAGGTCCTACAGGCTCTAGTTCCTACGTTCTTAACAACACTATCAACAAGGCAGGTCCTACAGGCCCTAGGTTTGTCACACCTGGACTACTGTTCAGTCGTGTGGTCAGGTGACACAAGGAGGGACTTTACAATTGTCTCAGAACAGGGTGGCGCGGCTGGCCCTTAAATGTACACGGAGAGCTAACATTAATGATATGCACCCAAATCTCTCATAGCTCAAAGTGGAGGAGATATTGACTTGATCACTACTCATTTTTGTAAGAGGTGTTGACAAGCTGAAGGTACCAAGCTGTCTGTTTAAAATACTAGCACACAGCTCGGACACCCATGCATACCCCACAAGACATGCTACCAGAGGTCTCTTCACAGTCCCCAAGTCCAGAACAGACTATGGGAGGTGCACAGTACTAAATAGAGCCATGGCTATATGGAACTCTATTCCACAGTACAACATAAAGCCATAACTACATGGAACTCTATTCCACAGTACTACATAGAGCCATGACTACATGGAACTCTATTCCACAGTACTGCATAGAGCCATGACTACATGGAACTCTATTCCACAGTACTACATAGAGCCATGACTACATGGAACTCTATTCCACAGTACTACATAAAGCCATGACTATATGGAACTCTATTCCACAGTACTACATAAAGCCATGACTACATGGAACTCTATTCCACAGTACTACATAGAGCCATGACTACATGGAAGTCTATTCCACAGTACTACATAGAGCCATGACTACATGGAACTCTATTCCACAGTACTACATAGAGCCATGACTACATGGAACTCTATTCCACAGTACTACATAAAGCCATGACTACATGGAACTCTATTCCACATTACTACATAGAGCCATGACTATATGGAACTCTATTCCACAGTACTACATAGAGACATGACTACATGGAACTCTATTCCACAGTACTACATAGAGCCATGACTACATGGAACTCTATTCCACAGTACTACATAGAGCCATGACTACATGGAACTCTATTCCACAGTACTACATAGAGCCATGACTACATGGAACTCTATTCCACAGTACTACATAGAGCCATGACTACATGGAACTCTATTCCACAGTACTACATAGAGCCATGACTACATGGAACTCTATTCCACAGTACTACATAAAGCCATGACTACATGGAACTCTATTCCACAGTACTACATAGAGCCATGACTATATGGAACTCTATTCCACAGTACTACATAGAGACATGACTACATGGAACTCTATTCCACAGTACTACATAGAGCCATGACTACATGGAACTCTATTCCACAGTACTACATAGAGCCATGACTACATGGAACTCTATTCCACAGTACTACATAGAGCCATGACTACATGGAACTCTATTCCACAGTACTACATAGAGCCATGACTACATGGAACTCTATTCCGCAGTACTACATAGAGCCATGACTACATGGAACTCTATTCCACAGTACTACATAAAGCCATAACTACATGGAACTCTATTCCACAGTACTACATAGAGCCATGACTACATGGAAGTCTATTCCACAGTACTACATAAAGCCATGACTACATGGAACTCTATTCCACAGTACTAGATAGAGCCATGACTATATGGAACTCTATTCCACAGTACTACATAGAGACATGACTACATGGAACTCTATTCCACAGTACTACATAGAGCCATGACTACATGGAACTCTATTCCACAGTACTACATAGAGCCATGACTACATGGAACTCTATTCCACAGTACTACATAGAGCCATGACTACATGGAACTCTATTCCACAGTACTACATAGAGCCATGACTACATGGAACTCTATTCCACAGTACTACATAGAGCCATGACTACATGGAACTCTATTCCACAGTACTACATAGAGCCATGACTACATGGAACTCTATTCCACAGTACTACATAGAGTCATGACTACATGGAAGTCTATTCCACAGTACTACATAGATCCATGACTACATGGAACTCTATTCCACAGTACTACATAGAGACATGACTACATGGAACTCTATTCCACAGCACTACATAGAGCCATGACTACATGGAACTCTATTCCACAGTACTACATAGAGCCATGACTACATGGAACTCTATTCCACAGTACTACATAGAGCCATGACTACATGGAACTCTATTCCACAGTACTACATAGAGCCATGACTACATGGAACTCTATTCCACAGTACTACATAGAGTCATGACTACATGGAACTCTATTCCACAGTACTACATAGAGCCATGACTACATGGAACTCTATTTCACAGTACTACATAGAGCCATGACTACATGGAACTCTATTCCACAGTACTACATAGATCCATGACTACATGGAACTCTATTCCACAGTACTACATAGAGACATGACTACATGGAACTCTATTCCACAGTACTACATAGAGCCATGCCTACATGGAACTCTATTCCACAGTACTACATAGAGCCATGACTACATGGAACTCTATTCCACAGTACTACATAGAGTCATGACTACATGGAACTCTATTCCACAGTACTACATAGAGCCATGACTACATGGAACTCTATTCCACAGTATTACATAGAGCCATGACTACATGGAACTCTATTCCACAGTACTAGATAGAGCCATGACTATATGGAACTCTATTCCACAGTACTACATAGAGCCATGACTACATGGAACTCTATTCGACAGTACTACATAGAGACATGACTACATGGAACTCTATTCCACAGTACTACATAGAGCCATGACTACATGGAACTCTATTCCACAGTACTACATAGAGCCATGACTACATGGAACTCTATTCCACAGTACTACATAGAGCCATGACTACATGGAACTCTATTCCACAGTACTACATAGAGCCATGACTACATGGAACTCTATTCCACAGTACTACATAGATCCATGACTACATGGAACTCTATTCCACAGTACTACATAGAGACATGACTACATGGAACTCTATTCCACAGTACTACATAGAGCCATGACTACATGGAACTCTATTCCATAGTACTACATAGAGCCATGACTACATGGAACTCTATTCCACAGTATTACATAGAGCCATGACTACATGGAACTCTATTCCACAGTACTACATAGAGACATGACTACATGGAACTCTATTCCACAGTACTACATAGAGCCATGACTACATGGAACTCTATTCCATAGTACTACATAGAGACATGACTACATGGAACTCTATTCTACAGTACTACATAGAGCCATGACTACATGGAACTCTATTCCATAGTACTACATAGAGACATGACTACATGGAACTCTATTCCACAGTACTACATAGACACATGACTACATGGAACTCTATTCCACAGTACTACTTAGAGCCATGACTACATGGAACTCTATTCCACAGTACTACATAGAGCCATGACTACATGGAACTCTATTCCACAGTACTACATAGAGCCATGACTACATGGAACTCTATTCCACAGTACTACATAGAGCCATGACTACATGGAACTCTATTTCACAGTACTACATAGAGCCATGACCACATGGAACTCTATTCCACAGTACTACATAGAGCCATGACTACATGGAACTCTATTCCACAGTACTACATAAAGCCATAACTACATGGAACTCTATTCCACAGTACTACATAGAGCCATGACTACATGGAAGTCTATTCCACAGTACTACATAAAGCCATGACTACATGGAACTCTATTCCACAGTACTAGATAGAGCCATGACTATATGGAACTCTATTCCACAGTACTACATAGAGACATGACTACATGGAACTCTATTCCACAGTACTACATAGAGACATGACTATATGGAACTCTATTCTACAGTACTACATAGAGACATGACTACATGGAACTCTATTCCACAGTACTACATAGAGACATGACTATATGGAACTCTATTCCACAGTACTACATAGAGACATGACTACATGGAACTCTATTCCACAGTACTAGATAGAGCCATGACTATATGGAACTCTATTCCACAGTACTACATAGAGACATGACTACATGGAACTCTATTCCACAGTACTACATAGAGCCATGACTATATGGAACTCTATTCCACAGTACTACATAGAGACATGACTACATGGAACTCTATTCCACAGTACTACATAGAGACATGACTACATGGAACTCTATTCCACAGTACTACATAGAGACATGACTACATGGAACTCTATTCCACAGTACTACATAGAGCCATGACTACATGGAACTCTATTCCACAGTACTACATAGAGCCATGACTACATGGAACTCTATTCCACAGTACTACATAGAGCCATGACTACATGGAACTCTATTCCACAGTACTACATAGAGCCATGACTACATGGAACTCTATTCCACAGTACTACATAGAGCCATGACTACATGGAACTCTATTCCACAGTACTACATAGAGCCATGACTACATGGAACTCTATTCCACAGTACTACATAGAGTCATGACTACATGGAACTCTATTCCACAGTACTACATAGATCCATGACTACATGGAACTCTATTCCACAGTACTACATAGAGACATGACTACATGGAACTCTATTCCACAGCACTACATAGAGCCATGACTACATGGAACTCTATTCCACAGTACTACATAGAGCCATGACTACATGGAACTCTATTCCACAGTACTACATAGAGCCATGACTACATGGAACTCTATTCCACAGTACTACATAGAGCCATGACTACATGGAACTCTATTCCACAGTACTACATAGAGCCATGACTACATGGAACACTATTCCACAGTACTACATAGAGCCATGACTACATGGAACTCTATTCCACAGTACTACATAGAGCCATGACGACATGGAGCTCTATTCCACAGTACTACATAGAGCCATGACTACATGGAACTCTATTCCACAGTACTACATAGAGCCATGACTACATGGAACTCTATTCCACAGTACTACATAGAGCCATGACTACATGGAACACTATTCCACAGTACTACATAGAGACATGACTACATGGAACTCTATTCCACAGTAGTACATAGAGCCATGACTACATGGAACACTATTCCACAGTACTACATAGAGACATGACTACATGGAACTCTATTCCACAGTACTACATAGAGCCATGACTACATGGAACTCTATTCCACATCAGGTAACTGATGCAGCAGTAGAATCAGATTTAAAAACAGGTAAAACATACACTTGATGAAGAGATACTAACACAGGAACAGGAGACATACATAAGCGCTTGTTGTACTGTACATATCTAGTGGTATAATATTGTTATATGATGTATTGTGTGACTGACTTGGAAAGAGTAGCAGCTGAGTAGCATCTGACCCATGAGATAGTAGTAGCTGACCCAGTAGTAGCTGACCTAGGAGAGAGAGAGAGAGAGAGAGAGAGAGAGAGAGAGAGAGAGAGAGAGAGAGAGAGAGAGAGAGAGAGATACACAGAGAGAGAGAGAGAGAGAGAGAGAGAGAGAGAGAGAGAGAGAGAGAGAGAGAGAGAGAGAGACAACGTAAAACACCAGATAATGCATGCAGAGCAGAATTAGGCCGATACCCACTAATTATCAAAATCCAGAAAAGATTCTCTCTCTCTCTCTCTCTCTCTCTCTCTCTCTCTCTCTCTCTCTCTCTCTCTCTCTCACTCCCTCTCCCCTCTCTCCCTCTCTCTCCCTCTCTCTCTCTCTCTCTCTCTCTCTCTCTCTCTCTCTCTCTCTCTCTCTCTCTCTCAGCTTCCAGGTGTGAAGAAAAAATAATGAAAATCAATTCCTCATTAAACAGTGTAAGAGTGTAACGGCTGCATCAGAAGCTGTTCAACATTTGCTCTGGCTTTACTGTCAACTTGATGTGACCTTGGAAAGGGACTCAAGAAACAAGCAGGGCTGAGTTTCAACCAGAGAGCATGAATAGAGAAAAGAGAGAGAGAGAGAGAGAGAGAGAGAGAGAGAGAGAGAGAGAGAGAGAGAGAGAGAGAGAGAGAGAGGGAGAGAGAGAGAGAACAATAAAGCAAGATGAGAGGCAGGGAGACAGAGGTATAGAGGGAGGAAGATGAGAGGCAGGGAGACAGAGGTATAGAGGGAGGAAGATGAGAGGCAGGGAGACGGAGGGATAGAGAGAGGAAGATGAGAGGCAGGGAGACAGAGGTATAGAGAGAGGAAGATGAGAGGCAGGGAGACAGAGGTATAGAGAGAGGAAGATGAGAGGCAGGGAGACAGAGGTATAGAGGGAGGAAGATGAGAGGCAGGGAGACAGAGGTATAGAGAGAGGAAGATGAGAGGCAGGGAGACAGAGGTATAGAGGGAGGAAGATGAGAGGCAGGGAGACGGAGGGATAGAGAGAGGAAGATGAGAGGCAGGGAGACAGAGGTATAGAGAGAGGAAGATGAGAGGCAGGGAGACAGAGGTATAGAGGGAGGAAGATGAGAGGCAGGGAGACAGAGGTATAGAGAGAGGAAGATGAGAGGCAGGGAGACAGAGGGATAGAGGGAGGAAGATGAGAGGCAGGGAGACGGAGGGATAGAGAGAGGAAGATGAGAGGCAGGGAGACAGAGGTATAGAGGGAGGAAGATGAGAGGCAGGGAGACAGAGGTATAGAGGGAGGAAGATGAGAGGCAGGGAGACAGAGGTATAGAGGGAGGAAGATGAGAGGCAGGGAGACGGAGGGATAGAGAGAGGAAGATGAGAGGCAGGGAGACAGAGGGATAGAGAGAGGAAGATGAGAGGCAGGGAGACAGAGGTATAGAGAGAGGAAGATGAGAGGCAGGGAGACAGAGGTATAGAGAGAGGAAGATGAGAGGCAGGGAGACAGAGGTATAGAGGGAGGAAGATGAGAGGCAGGGAGACAGAGGTATAGAGAGAGGAAGATGAGAGGCAGGGAGACAGAGGGATAGAGGGAGGAAGATGAGAGGCAGGGAGACGGAGGGATAGAGAGAGGAAGATGAGAGGCAGGGAGACAGAGGTATAGAGAGAGGAAGATGAGAGGCAGGGAGACAGAGGTATAGAGGGAGGAAGATGAGAGGCAGGGAGACAGAGGTATAGAGAGAGGAAGATGAGAGGCAGGGAGACAGAGGGATAGAGGGAGGAAGATGAGAGGCAGGGAGACGGAGGGATAGAGAGAGGAAGATGAGAGGCAGGGAGACAGAGGTATAGAGGGAGGAAGATGAGAGGCAGGGAGACAGAGGTATAGAGGGAGGAAGATGAGAGGCAGGGAGACAGAGGTATAGAGGGAGGAAGATGAGAGGCAGGGAGACCGAGGTATAGAGGGAGGAAGATGAGAGGCAGGGAGACAGAGGGATAGAGGGAGGAAGATGAGAGGCAGGGACAGAGGTATAGAGGGAGGAAGATGAGAGGCAGGGAGACAGAGGTATAGAGGGAGGAGGAAGATGAGAGGCAGGGAGACAGAGGGATAGAGAGAGGAAGATGAGAGGCAGGGAGACAGAGGTATAGAGGGAGGAAGATGAGAGGCAGGGAGACAGAGGTATAGAGAGAGGAAGATGAGAGGCAGGGAGACAGAGGTATAGAGGGAGGAAGATGAGAGGCAGGGAGACGGAGGGAAAAGAGAGGAAGATGAGAGGCAGGGAGACAGAGGTATAGAGAGAGGAAGATGAGAGGCAGGGAGACAGACGGAAGAGAAGAGGTCCAGTCGCCAGGACCACAAATACAAATTCCATCTAGACACTGTTGCCCTAGAGCACACAAATAACTATACATACCTTGGCCTAAACATCAGCGCCACATGTAACTTCCACAAAGCTGTGAACGATCTGAGAGACAAGGCAAGAAGGGCATTCTATGCCATCAAAAGAAACATACATTTCAACATACCTGGCTAAAAATACTTGAATCAGTTATCTAACTCATTGCCCTTTATGGTTGTGAGCTCTGGGGTCCGCTCACCAACCAAGACTTCACAAAATGGGACAAACACCAAATAGAGACTCTGTATACAGAATTCTGCAAAAAATATCCTCTGTGTACAACGTAGAACACCAAATAATGCATGCAGAGCAGAATTAGGCCGATACCCACTAATTATCAAAATTCAGAAAAGAGCTGTTAAGTTCTACAACCACCTAAAAGGGAGCGAACACACCCCACAGAGCCCCAGGACAACAGCACAATTACACCCAACCAAATCATGACAAAACAAAAAGATAATTACTTCACACATTGGAAAGAATTAACAAAAAAAGAGAACAAACTAGAATGCTATTTGGCCCTACACAGAGAGTACACAGCGGCAGAATACCTGACCACTGTGACTGACCCAAACTTAAGGAAAGCTTTGACTATGTACAGACTCAGTGAGCATAGCCTTGCTATTGAGAAAGGCCGCCGTAGGCAGACATGGCTCTCAAGAGAAGACAGGCTATGTGCTCACTGCCCACAAAATGAGGTGGAAACTGAGCTGCACTTCCTAACCTCCGCCCAATGTATCACCATATTAGAGACACATATTTAACTCAGATAACACAGATCCACAAAGAATTTGAAAACTAATCCAATTTTGATAAACTCCCATATCTACTGGGTGAAATACCACAGTGTTACATCACAGCAGCAAGATTTGTGACCTGTTGCCACGAGAAAAGGGCAACCAGTGAAGAACAAACACCATTGTAAATACAACCCATATTTATGCTTATTTATTTTATCTTGTGTCCTTTAACCATTTGTACATTGTTACAACACTGTATATATATATGTATATATGTATATATATATATATATATATATATATATATATATGTGTATAATATGACATTTGTAATGTCTTTATTGTTTTGAAACTTCTGTATGTGTAATGTTTACTGTTCATTTTTTTTGTTTATTTCACTTTTGTTTATTACCTACTTCACTTGCTTTGGCAATGTTAACACATGTTTCCCATGACAATAAAGCCCCTTGAATTGAATTGAATTGAATAGAGAGAGAAAGATGAGAGGCAGGGAGCCAGAGAGAGAAAACGTCACAGGCCATCGAAGGGAATGTCATCTTAGTCGTTCTGCCTCCTCTCCCTCGCTCTTTGTCTCTCTCGCTCTCTCGTTCTCTCTCCCTCTCTCCCTCTCTGTCTGTCTGTCTGTCGTTCTCTCTCCCTCTCTGTCTGTCTGTCTGTCTGTCTGTCTGTCGGTCTCTCTCTCAATACAATTCAATACAAGGGAAACATTTGTTAACATTGTCAAAGCAAGTGAAGTAGGTAATAAACAAAAGTGAAATAAACAAAAAAAATGAACAGTAAACATCTCTCTCTCGCTCTCTCGTTCTCTCTCCCTCTCTGTCTGTCTGTCTGTCTGTCTGTCTGTCTGTCTGTCTCTCAATACAATTCAATACAAGGGAAACATTTGTTAACATTGTCAAAGCAAGTGAAGTAGGTAATAAACAAAAGTGAAATAAACAAAAAAAATGAACAGTAAACATCTCTCTCTCTCTCTCTCGGTGGAGACCTGGAATTACCTGTACTTATGTTCTCATACATCTTTCCTTTTACGGACCAACTTTCCCCTTTCAGACTGACACCCCCCATTTATACTCATTTCTCCCTCTATCTCTCCATCTCTCCATCTCTCAATCTCTCCATCACTCCATCTCTCCATCTCTCATATCTCCATCTCTCCATCACTCCATCTCTCCATCTCTCCATCTCTCCATCTCTCATCTCTCCATCTCTCCATCTCTCCATCTCTTCATCTCTCCATCTCTCATCTCTCCATCTCTCCATCTCTCTATCCCTCTATCTCTCCATCCCTCCATCTCTCCATCTCTCCATCACTCCATCTCTCCATCTCTCCATCTCTCCATCCCTCTATCTCTCCATCTCTCCATCTCTCCATCTCTCCATCTCTCCATCACTCTATCCCTCTATCTCTCCATCTCTCTATCCCTCTATCTCTCCATCCCTCCATCTCTCCATCTCTCCATCACTCCATCTCTCCATCTCTCCATCTCTCCATCTCTCATCTCTCCATCTCTCCATCTCTCCATCACTCCATCTCTCCATCTCTCCATCTCTCCCGCGGCCCTGCCAAAGTTTCTTAGTGAGGTGAATCCGTCACCGGGACCAATAGAGAGATAGGTACAAATACAAAGAGAGAGAAGAAGGAGGGGGAGAGAGAGAGAGACAGAGAGAGAGAGAGAGACAGAGAGAGAGAGAGAGAGAGGAGACAGAGAGAGAGACAGAGAGAGAGAGAGGAGACAGAGAGAGAGACAGAGAGAGAGACAGAGAGAGAGAGAGAGAGAGAGAGAGGGAGACGGAGACGAAGAGTGAGAGAGAGCGTTCATGATAACCACTGTTGCACTACACTGAGCAGAGACAGATTGGGAGAAACTATGAGAGAAGCAAAAGAGAACGCACCAGTAGGATAGGTCAATGGCCTCGACTAGAGGGCCAATAACAGATAGTGTTGAGGAGGGTCTTGAAGCAAGGCCTCGTCTAGAGGGCCAATAACAGATAGTGTTGAGGAGGGTCTTGAAGCAAGGCCTCGTCTAGAGGGCCAATAACAGATAGTGTTGAGGAGGGTCTTGAAGCAAGGCCTCGTCTAGAGGGCCAATAACAGATAGTGTTGAGGAGGGTCTTGAAGCAAGGCCTCTGTCTGTCTCTCTCTCTCTCTCTCTCTCTCTGATATTTACAATATAAAAAATAAATAAAAATGAGAATCTAAATTGTCAACGGGACAACAGTAACAACAACAACCAAGGGTCAAAACAACCAGACATTGAACAAGAACAATAAGCATAGAGGACATGTGCAGGTTGGTTGGTCTGTCAGACACTGTAACAATAAGCATAGAGGACATGTGCAGGTTGGTTGGTCTGTCAGACACTGTCCCTCATCTTATGGCAGGCAGCAATGTAGTGCGCTGCCAACCCACAGCTCTCTGCGTCACATTTACATTTAAGTCATTTAGCAGACGCTCTTATCCAGAGCGACTTACAAATTGGTGCATTCACCTTATGACATCCAGTGGAACAGCCACTTTACAATAGTGCATCTAAATCTTTTAAGGGGGGTGAGAAGGATTACTTTATCCTATCCTAGGTATTCCTTAAAGAGGTGGGGTTTAGGTGTCTCCGGAAGATGGTGATTGACTCCGCTGTCCTGGCGTCGTGAGGGAGTTTGTTCCACCATTGGGGGCCAGAGCAGCGAACAGTTTTGACTGGGCTGAGCGGGAACTGTACTTCCTCAGTGGTAGGGAGGCGAGCAGGCCAGAGGTGGATGAACGCAGTGCCCTTGTTTGGGTGTAGGGCCTGATCAGAGCCTGGAGGTACTGAGGTGCCGTTCCCCTCACAGCTCCGTAGGCAAGCACCATGGTCTTGTAGCGGATGCGAGCTTCAACTGGAAGCCAGTGGAGAGAGCGGAGGAGCGGGGTGACGTGAGAGAACTTGGGAAGGTTGAACACCAGACGGGCTGCGGCGTTCTGGATGAGTTGTAGGGGTTTAATGGCACAGGCAGGGAGCCCAGCCACAGCGAGTTGCAGTAATCCAGACGGGAGATGACAAGTGCCTGGATTAGGACCTGCGCCGCTTCCTGTGTGAGGCAGGGTCGCACTCTGCGGATGTTGTAGAGCATGAACCTACAGGAACGGGCCACCGCCTTGATGTTAGTTGAGAACGACAGGGTGTTGTCCAGGATCACGCCAAGGTTCTTAGCGCTCTGGGAGGAGGACACAATGGAGTTGTCAACCGTGATGGCGAGATCATGGAACGGGCAGTCCTTCCCCGGGAGGAAGAGCAGCTCCGTCTTGCCGAGGTTCAGCTTGAGGTGGTGATCCGTCATCCACACTGATATGTCTGCCAGACATGCAGAGATGCGATTCGCCACCTGGTCATCAGAAAGGGAAAGGGAGAAGATTAATTGTGTGTCGTCTGCATAGCAATGATAGGAGAGACCATGTGAGGTTATGACAGAGCCAAGTGACTTGGTGTATAGCGAGAATAGGAGAGGGCCTAGAACAGAGCCCTGGGGGACACCAGTGGTGAGAGCGCGTGGTGAGGAGACAGATTCTCGCCACGCCACCTGGTAGGAGCGACCTGTCAGGTAGGACGCAATCCAGCGTGGGCCGCGCCGGAGATGCCCAACTCGGAGAGGGTGGAGAGGAGGATCTGATGGTTCACAGTATCGAAGGCAGCCGATAGGTCTAGAAGGATGAGAGCAGAGGGAGAGAGTTAGCTTTAGCAGTGCGGAGCGCCTCCGTGATACAGAGAAGAGCAGTCTCAGTTGAATGACTAGTCTTGAAACCTGACTGATTTGGATCAAGAAGGTCATTCTGAGAGAGATAGCGGGAGAGCTGGCCAAGGACGGCACGTTCAAGAGTTTTGGAGAGAAAAGAAAGAAGGGATACTGGTCTGTAGTTGTTGACATCGGAGGGATCGAGTGTAGGTTTTTTTTAGAAGGGGTGCAACTCTCGCTCTCTTGAAGACGGAAGGGACGTAGCCAGCGGTCAGGGATGAGTTGATGAGCGAGGTGAGGTAAGGGAGAAGGTCTCCGGAAATGGTCTGGAGAAGAGAGGAGGGGATAGGGTCAAGCGGGCAGGTTGTTGTGCGGCCGGCCGTCACAAGACGCGAGATTTCATCTGGAGAGAGAGGGAGAAAGAGGTCAGAGCACAGGGTAGGGCAGTGTGAGCAGAACCAGCGGTGTCGTTTGACTTAGCAAACGAGGGGCGGGTAGCCCAACAGGACGGGTAGCCTCTCTCCCCCAACAGCACGGGTAGCCTCTCTCTCCCCCAACAGGACGGGGAGCCTCTCTCTCCCCAACAGGACGGGTAGCCTCTCTCTCCCCAACAGAAGGGGTAGCCTATCCTCATCAGAGAGGTCTTTGAAACCTTGAAGAAGGGTTTCAAATTTCGGGAAATGACAATTTCTAATTGTTTTATATTTTTGACACAGGTTTCCCTGTGTCTACCCTTCTCAATGGCAAGGCTGTGCTCACTGAGCCTGTACTTTGTCAAGGTTTTTCTCAGGTTTTGATCAGTAACCATGGTCAAATAGTTAGCCATGTACTGTGTACTGTTGATTTAGGGCCAGGTAGCATTGCATTTTGCTTTGTGTTTGTGCTTGTGTTTCCCAATAAGCAATATAGTTTTGTTTTGACTGTGTTGTAATTTGGTTTATCCTGATTGATTGGATGTTCTGGTCCTGAGGCTTCAGTGCGTTAGTAGAACAGGTTTGTGAACTCAGGACCAGCTGGATGAGTAGAACTAGTAGAACTCTTTTTTGAGTTTTTATTATTAGTGGATATTATTTGGAAGTCAATAAAGAAAGCGTATATTTTGGTGGGCATGTAAGAGTATCTTACAGAACTCTGCATGCAGGGTTTCAATGGTGGTGTTTGATGAAATCTTGTTTTGCATGTGGACCCAACACCTCGCTGCCATAAAGTGGACCCAACACCTCGCTGCCATAAAGTGGACCCAACACCTCGCTGCCATAAAGTGGACCCCACACCTCACTGCCATAAAGTGGACCCCACACCTCGCTGCCATAAAGTGGACCCCACACCTCGCTGCCATAAAGTGGACCCCACACCTCACTGCCATAAAGTGGACCCCACACTCACTGCCATAAAGTGGACCCCACACCTCACTGCCATAAAGTGGACCCCACACCTCACTGCCATAAAGTGGACCCCACACCTCACTGCCATAAAGTGGACCCCACACCTCACTGCCATAAAGTGGACCCAACACCTCACTGCCATAAAGTGCAATTAGTTCAATGACAGATTCAATTAGTTTTAGCCAAATTTTAATAGACATTTCAATTTGAACGAGCTTTTTAATGGTGTATAATGCCCTGCATGCATTCTCTCTCAGTTCATTCACTGCCTCATTAAGGTGTCCAGTTGAGCTTATTATTAAACCTAAGTAATTATAGTGTGTGCAGTAGTCTATATATTTTGTACCAATTGAGAACTTTGGTCTAATTCCCTGAGAACTGGATCTTCTCTGGAAAATCATGATTTTAGTTTTTGGGGGTTTTACTGCCAGGGCCCAGGTCTGACAGTACTGCTGTAGCAGGTCCAGGCTCTGCTGTAGGCCATGTGCTGTGGGGGTTTACTGCCAGGGCCCAGGTCTGACAGTACTGCTGTAGCAGGTCCAGGCTCTGCTGTAGGCCATGTGCTGTGGGGGTTTTACTGCCAGGGCCCAGGTCTGGCAGTACTGTTCTAGCAGGTCCAGGCTCTGCTGTAGGCCATGTGCTGTGCGGGGTTTACTGCCAGAGCCCAGGTCTGTCTGCAGTACTACTCTAGCAGGTCCAGGCTCTGCTGTCGGCCATGTGCTGTGGGGTGACTGTGCTGTGATGTGGGTGACAGCAGGCATAGGTCATCTGCGAAGAGTAGGCATTTAACCTCTGAATTGTGGAGACTAACACCAGGGGCTGAGGATTTTTCTAGAATAGTGGCCAATTCGTTGATGTAAATATTGAAGAGTGCAGGGCTCAGATTGCAACCCTGGCGAAGGCCCCGCCCCTGGTTAAAGAATTATGTTATTTTCTTACCAATCTTAATGCTGCACGTATTGCCAGTAGACATTGATTTAATTATGTCATATGTTTTACCCCCTACACCACTTTCAATAACTTTGTAGAACAGTCCTGTATGCCAAATATAATCAAATGCTTTTTGGAAGTCAATAAAGCAAGCGTATATTTTGGTGGACATGTTTATCTATCAGGGTGTGTAGGGTGTAAATATGAAGGAAGTTTAGAACTCTTACATTACTACAGAAAACCTTCCCCAGGTTACTGTTCACACAAATGCCTTTATAATTGTTAGGGTCAAATTTGACTCTGTTCTTAAAGATTGGGGTTATGAGTCCTTGATTCCAGATGTCAGGGAAATAACGTACACTCAGGATCAAATTAAACAGTTTTAATACAGCCAATAGACATTTTGCACAAGTGAGTTTGAGCATCTCATTTACGATGCTATCAGGTCCGAGTGCCTTTTTAAATTTGAGAGCCTGAAGTTTCAGAGCTCCTGGTCAGTAATAGTTTAGTTTCTTATAGAGCTCCTGGTCAGTAATAGTTTAGTTTCTTATAGAGCTCCTGGTCAGTAATAGTTTAGTTTCTTATAGAGCTCCTGGTCAGTAATAGTTGAGTTTCTTATAGAGCTCCTGGTCAGTAATAGTTTAGTTTCTTATAGAGCTCCTGGTCAGTAATAGTTTAGTGTCTTATAGAGCTCCTGGTCAGTAATAGTTTAGTTTCTTATAGAGCTCCTGGTCAGTAATAGTTTAATGTCTTATAGAGCTCCTGGTCAGTAATAGTTTAGTTTCTTATAGAGCTCCTGGTCAGTAATAGTTTAGTTTCTTATAAAGCTCCTGGTCAGTAATAGTTTAGTTTCTTATAGAGCTCCTGGTCAGTAATAGTTTAGTTTCTTATAGAGCTCCTGGTCAGTAATAGTTTAGTTTCTTATAGAGCTCCTGGTCAGTAATAGTTTAGTTTCTTATAGAGCTCCTGGTCAGTAATAGTTTAGTTTCTTATAGAGCTCCTGGTCAGTAATAGTTTAGTGTCTTATAGAGCTCCTGGTCAGTAATAGTTTAGTGTCTTATAGAGCTCCTGGTCAGTAATAGTTTAGTCTCTTATAGAGCTCCTGGTCAGTAATAGTTTAGTTTCTTATAGAGCTCCTGGTCAGTAATAGTTTAGTTTCTTATAGAGCCCCTGGTCAGTAATAGTTTAGTTTATTATAGAGTCCTGGTCAGTAATAGTTTAGTTTCTTATAGAGCTCCTGGTCAGTAATAGTTTAGTTTCTTATAGAGCTCCTGGTCAGTAATAGTTTAGTTTCTTATAGAGCTCCTGGTCAGTAATAGTTTAGTGTCTTATAGAGCTCCTGGTCAGTAATAGTTTAGTTTCTTATAGAGCTCCTGGTCAGTAATAGTTTAGTTTCTTATAGAGCTCCTGGTCAGTAATAGTTTAGTTTCTTATAGAGCTCCTGGTCAGTAATAGTTTAGTTTCTTATAGAGCTCCTGGTCAGTAATAGTTTAGTTTCTTATAGAGCTCCTGGTCAGTAATAGTTTAGTTTCTTATAGAGCTCCTGGTCAGTAATAGTTTAGTTTCTTATAGAGCTCCTGGTCAGTAATAGTTTAGTTTCTTATAGAGCTCCTGGTCAGTAATAGTTTAGTTTCTTATAGAGCTCCTGGTCAGTAATAGTTTAGTGTCTTATAGAGCCCCTGGTCAGTAATAGTTTAGTTTCTTATAGAGCTCCTGGTCAGTAATAGTTTAGTTTCTTACAGAGCCCCTGGTCAGTAATAGTTTAGTTTCTTATAGAGCTCCTGGTCAGTAATAGTTTAGTTTCTTATAGAGCTCCTGGTCAGTAATAGTTTAGTTTCTTATAGAGCTCCTGGTCAGTAATAGTTTAGTGTCTTATAGAGCCCCTGGTCAGTAATAGTTTAGTTTCTTATAGAGCTCCTGGTCAGTAATAGTTTAGTTTCTTACAGAGCCCCTGGTCAGTAATAGTTTAGTTTCTTATAGAGCTCCTGGTCAGTAATAGTTTAGTTTCTTATAGAGCTCCTGGTCAGTAATAGTTTAGTTTCTTATAGAGCTCCTGGTCAGTAATAGTTTAGTTTCTTATAGAGCTCCTGGTCAGTAATAGTTTAGTTTCTTATAGAGCTCCTGGTCAGTAATAGTTTAGTTTCTTATAGAGCTCCTGGTCAGTAATAGTTTAGTTTCTTATAGAGCTCCTGGTCAGTAATAGTTTAGTTTCTTATAGAGCTCCTGGTCAGTAATAGTTTAGTTTCTTATAAAGCTCCTGGTCAGTAATAGTTTAGTTTCTTATAGAGCTCCTGGTCAGTAATAGTTTAGTTTCTTATAGAGCTCCTGGTCAGTAATAGTTTAGTTTCTTATAGAGCTCCTGGTCAGTAATAGTTTAGTTTCTTATAGAGCTCCTGGTCAGTAATAGTTTAGTTTCTTATAGAGCTCCTGGTCAGTAATAGTTTAGTTTCTTATAGAGCTCCTGGTCAGTAATAGTTTAGTGTCTTATAGAGCTCCTGGTCAGTAATAGTTTAGTGTCTTATAGAGCTCCTGGTCAGTAATAGTTTAGTCTCTTATAGAGCTCCTGGTCAGTAATAGTTTAGTTTCTTATAGAGCTCCTGGTCAGTAATAGTTTAGTTTCTTATAGAGCCCCTGGTCAGTAATAGTTTAGTTTATTATAGAGTCCTGGTCAGTAATAGTTTAGTTTCTTATAGAGCTCCTGGTCAGTAATAGTTTAGTTTCTTATAGAGCTCCTGGTCAGTAATAGTTTAGTTTCTTATAGAGCTCCTGGTCAGTAATAGTTTAGTGTCTTATAGAGCTCCTGGTCAGTAATAGTTTAGTTTCTTATAGAGCTCCTGGTCAGTAATAGTTTAGTTTCTTATAGAGCTCCTGGTCAGTAATAGTTTAGTTTCTTATAGAGCTCCTGGTCAGTAATAGTTTAGTTTCTTATAGAGCTCCTGGTCAGTAATAGTTTAGTTTCTTATAGAGCTCCTGGTCAGTAATAGTTTAGTTTCTTATAGAGCTCCTGGTCAGTAATAGTTTAGTTTCTTATAGAGCTCCTGGTCAGTAATAGTTTAGTTTCTTATAGAGCTCCTGGTCAGTAATAGTTTAGTTTCTTATAGAGCTCCTGGTCAGTAATAGTTTAGTGTCTTATAGAGCCCCTGGTCAGTAATAGTTTAGTTTCTTATAGAGCTCCTGGTCAGTAATAGTTTAGTTTCTTACAGAGCCCCTGGTCAGTAATAGTTTAGTTTCTTATAGAGCTCCTGGTCAGTAATAGTTTAGTTTCTTATAGAGCTCCTGGTCAGTAATAGTTTAGTTTCTTATAGAGCTCCTGGTCAGTAATAGTTTAGTGTCTTATAGAGCCCCTGGTCAGTAATAGTTTAGTTTCTTATAGAGCTCCTGGTCAGTAATAGTTTAGTTTCTTACAGAGCCCCTGGTCAGTAATAGTTTAGTTTCTTATAGAGCTCCTGGTCAGTAATAGTTTAGTCTCTTATAGAGCTCCTGGTCAGTAATAGTTTAGTTTCTTATAGAGCTCCTGGTCAGTAATAGTTTAGTTTCTTATAGAGCTCCTGGTCAGTAATAGTTTAGTTTCTTATAGAGCTCCTGGTCAGTAATAGTTTAGTTTCCTATAGAGCTCCTGGTCAGTAATAGTTTAGTTTCTTATAGAGCTCCTGGTCAGTAATAGTTTAGTGTCTTATAGAGCCCCTGGTCAGTAATGGGGGAGTCCAGTGGATTTTGACTGTCCTTTTTAGCTCTTTCTAATCCATTAAACTGCTCATGAATTTGTCGTTGTTCTGCGTTTGTGTCAATTTGAACGGTGTTGTAGAGCGTTTTAAAACGGGTTGTCCACATGTCACCATTTTGTATCGCTAATTCCTCTTGTTTAGATTTTTTTTTTTTTTTCCAATTTTGCCAGAAGTTGTTTGTGTTCATGGACTCAGCTGCTTGCTGTCGTACTGGGCTTTGTTGTGCTTTGCTTTTCTTCCTCTCTCTATCTATCTATACCTTCATCCACATTTATTTCTGTCTCTCTTGCCCCTCTTCACCCCTTCATAGCTTTACCTCTCAGGCTCTCCACTGTTCTTTCTCTTAATCACTATCTCTCTCTCCACCCTTCCATCTCTACACCTCTCTCTCTCTCTCTCTCTCTCTCTCTCTCTCTCTCTCTCTCTCTCTCTCTCTCTCTCTCTCTCTCTCTCTCTCTCTCTGTCTGTCTGTCTGTCTGTCTGTCTGTCTGTCTGTCTGTCTGTCTGTCTGTCTGTCTGTCTGTCTGTCTGTCTGTCTGTCTGTCTCTCTCTCTCTCCCTCTCTCTCTCTCTCTCTCTTCACCTCCCACTCCATCCCTCTCCTCCTACTTGTTTGTTCTCTCAGGCCTGTTGTCTGGGAGACCGTTCCTTGTTTGGCTGGGTTGTCAGGGAAACAAAGATGAAAAAATGTGAATGGAAATGACATCACATATCAATCTGGATTAGAACCTAAATAAGAGCTATTGATACACACACACATACACACACACACACACACACACACACACACACACTCACACACACACATGCGTGCGTCTAAAGTGGTGCACTTTATAGGGAGCTGGGTGCCTGTGCAAACTGAGCCTGAGTGATTTGTTTTTCCACATTAGATCAATTATAATTACATTGTTGCTTTGGGAGAAGAATAGCTCATTCTGCATGAGATGTTTTCATTCCCTGGTAATTTGATTTCCTTTCAACATGAGAGAGTAGCAGCTGAGCCAGGAGAGAGTAGCAGCTGTCCCAGGAGAGAGTAGCAGCTCTCCCAGGAGAGACTATCAGCTGACAGGGAGAGAGTAGCAGCTGAACCAGGAGAGACCATCAGCTGACAGGGAGAGACAGCCGCTGACTGGGAGAGAGTGGCAGCTGTCCCAGGAGAGACTATCAGCTGACCCAAGAGAGAGTAGAAGCTGACCCAGGAGAGATTATCAGCTGACAGGGAGAGAGTAGCAGCTGACCCAGGAGAGAGTAGCAGCTGACTGGGAGTGAGTAGCAGCTGACTTGGAGAGAGTAGCAGCTGACTGGGATAGAGTAGCAGCTGACTGGGAGAGAGTAGCAGTTGACTGGGAGAGAGTAGCAGCTGACCCAGGAGAGAGTAGCAGCTGAATGGGATAGAGTAGCAGCTGACTGGGAGAGAGTAGCAGCTGACTGGGAGAGAGTAGCAGCTGACCCAGGAGAGAGTAGCAGCTGACTGGGAGAGTAGCAGCTGATTTGGAGAGAGTAGCAGCTGACTGGTAGAAAATAGCAGCTGAATGGTTGAGAGTAGCAGCTGACTTGTTGAGAGTAGCAGCTGACTGGGATAGAGTAGCAGCTGATCCAGGAGAGGCTAGCAGCTGACTGGGATAGAGTAGCAGCTGATCCAGGAGAGGCTGGCAGCTGACTGGGATAGAGTAGCAGCTGATCCAGGAGAGAGTAGCAGCTGACTGGGAGCAAGTAGCAGCTGACTTGGAGAGAGTAGCAGCTGACTGGGATAGAGTAGCAGCTGACTGGGAGAGAGTAGCAGCTGACTGGGAGAGAGTAGCAGCTGACCCAGGAGAGAGTAGCAGCTGAATGGGATAGAGTAGCAGCTGACTGGGAGAGAGTAGCAGCTGACTGGGAGAGAGTAGCAGCTGACCCAGGAGAGAGTAGCAGCTGACTGGGAGAGTAGCAGCTGATTTGGAGAGAGTAGCAGCTGACTGGTAGAAAATAGCAGCTGAATGGTTGAGAGTAGCAGCTGACTTGGAGAGAGTAGCAGCTGACTGGTTGAGAGTAGCAGCTGACTGGTAGAAAATAGCAGCTGACTGGTTGAGAGTAGCAGCTGACTGGTAGAAAATAGCAGCTGACTGGTTGAGAGTAGCAGTTGATTTGGAGAGGCTAGCAGCTGACTGGTTGAGAGTAGCAGCTGACTGGTTGAGAGTAGCAGCTGACTGGTTGAGAGTAGCAGCTGACTGGTTGAGAGTAGCAGCTGACTGGGATAGAGTAGCAGCTGATCCAGGACAGGCTAGCAGCTGACTGGGATAGAGTAGCAGCTGATCCAGGAGAGGCTAGCAGCTGACTGGGATAGAGTAGCAGCTGACTGGGAGAGAGTAGCAGCTGACCCAGGAGAGAGTAGCAGCTGAATGGGATAGAGTAGCAGCTGACTGGTTGAGAGTAGCAGCTGACTGGTTGAGAGTAGCAGCTGACTGGTAGAAAATAGCAGCTGACTGGTTGAGAGTAGCAGCTGACTGTTTGAGAGTAGCAGCTGACTGGGATAGAGTAGCAGCTGATCCAGGAGAGGCTAGCAGCTGACTGGGATAGAGTAGCAGCTGACTTGGAGAGAGTAGCAGCTGACTGGGAGAGAGTAGCAGCTGACCCAGGAGAGAGTAGCAGCTGAATGGGATAGAGTAGCAGCTGACTGGGAGAGAGTAGCAGCTGACTGGGAGAGAGTAGCAGCTGACCCAGGAGAGAGTAGCAGCTGACTGGGAGAGTAGCAGCTGATTTGGAGAGAGTAGCAGCTGACTGGGAGAGAGTAGCAGCTGACCCAGGAGAGAGTAGCAGCTGAATGGGATAGAGTAGCAGCTGACTGGGAGAGAGTAGCAGCTGACTGGGAGAGAGTAGCAGCTGACCCAGGAGAGAGTAGCAGCTGACTGGGAGAGTAGCAGCTGATTTGGAGAGAGTAGCAGCTGACTGGGAGAGAGTAGCATCTGGCTGAGGAGAGTAGCAGCTGACTGGTAGAAAATAGCAGCTGACTGGTTGAGAGTAGCAGCTGACTGGTTCAGAGTAGCAGCTGACTGGTAGAAAATAGCAGCTGACTGGGAGAGTAGCAGCTGATTTGGAGAGGCTAGCAGCTGACTGGGAGAGAGTAGCAGCTGACTGGTTGAGAGTAGCAGCTGACTGGTTGAGAGTAGCAGCTGACTGGTTGAGAGTAGCAGCTGACTGGGATAGAGTAGCAGCTGATCCAGGACTGGCTATCAGCTGACTGGGATAGAGTAGCAGCTGATCCAGGAGAGGCTTGCAGCTGACTGGGATAGAGTAGCAGCTGATCCAGGAGAGACTAGCAGCTGACTGGGATAGAGTAGCAGCTGATCCAGGAGAGGCTTGCAGCTGACTGGGATAGAGTAGCAGCTGATCCAGGAGAGGCGAGCAGCTGACTGGGATAGAGTAGCAGCTGATCCAGGAGAGGCGAGCAGCTGACTGGGATAGAGTAGCAGCTGATCCAGGAGAGGCGAGCAGCTGACTGGGATAGAGTAGCAGCTGATCCAGGAGAGGCTACAGCTGACTGGGATAGAGTAGCAGCTGATCCAGGAGAGGCTACAGCTGACTGGGATAGAGTAGCAGCTGATCCAGGAGAGGCTACAGCTGACTGGGATAGAGTAGCAGCTGATCCAGGAGAGGCGAGCAGCTGACTGGGATAGAGTAGCAGCTGATCCAGGAGAGGCTACAGCTGACTGGGATAGAGTAGCAGCTGATCCAGGAGAGGCGAGCAGCTGACTGGGATAGAGTAGCAGCTGATCCAGGAGAGACTAGCAGCTGACTGGGATAGAGTAGCAGCTGATCCAGGAGAGACTAGCAGCTGACTGGGATAGAGTAGCAGCTGATCCAGGAGAGGCTACAGCTGACTGGGATAGAGTAGCAGCTGATCCAGGAGAGGCTAGCAGCTGACTGGGATAGAGTAGCAGCTGATCCAGGAGGCGAGCAGCTGACTGGGATAGAGTAGCAGCTGATCCAGGAGAGACTACAGCTGACTGGGATAGAGTAGCAGCTGCTCCGGGAGAGGCTACAGCTGACTGGGATAGAGTAGCAGCTGATCCAGGAGAGGCTACAGCTGACTGGGATAGAGTAGCAGCTGATCCAGGAGAGGCGAGCAGCTGACTGGGATAGAGTAGCAGCTGATCCAGGAGAGGCGAGCAGCTGACTGGGATAGAGTAGCAGCTGATCCAGGAGAGGCGAGCAGCTGACTGGGATAGAGTAGCAGCTGATCCAGGAGAGGCTACAGCTGACTGGGATAGAGTAGCAGCTGATCCAGGAGAGGCGAGCAGCTGACTGGGATAGAGTAGCAGCTGATCCAGGAGAGGCTTGCAGCTGACTGGGATAGAGTAGCAGCTGATCCAGGAGAGGCGAGCAGCTGACTGGGATAGAGTAGCAGCTGATCCAGGAGAGGCGAGCAGCTGACTGGGATAGAGTAGCAGCTGATCCAGGAGAGGCTACAGCTGACTGGGATAGAGTAGCAGCTGATCCAGGAGGCGAGCAGCTGACTGGGATAGAGTAGCAGCTGACTGGTTGAGAGTAGCAGCTGACTGGTTGAGAGTAGCAGCTGACTGGTTGAGAGTAGCAGCTGACTGGGATAGAGTAGCAGCTGATCCAGGACTGGCTATCAGCTGACTGGGATAGAGTAGCAGCTGATCCAGGAGAGGCTACAGCTGACTGGGATAGAGTAGCAGCTGATCCAGGAGAGGCGAGCAGCTGACTGGGATAGAGTAGCAGCTGACTGGTTGAGAGTAGCAGCTGACTGGTTGAGAGTAGCAGCTGACTGGTTGAGAGTAGCAGCTGACTGGGATAGAGTAGCAGCTGATCCAGGACTGGCTATCAGCTGACTGGGATAGAGTAGCAGCTGATCCAGGAGAGGCTTGCAGCTGACTGGGATAGAGTAGCAGCTGATCCAGGAGAGACTAGCAGCTGACTGGGATAGAGTAGCAGCTGATCCAGGAGAGGCTTGCAGCTGACTGGGATAGAGTAGCAGCTGATCCAGGAGAGGCGAGCAGCTGACTGGGATAGAGTAGCAGCTGATCCAGGAGAGGCGAGCAGCTGACTGGGATAGAGTAGCAGCTGATCCAGGAGAGGCTACAGCTGACTGGGATAGAGTAGCAGCTGATCCAGGAGAGGCGAGCAGCTGACTGGGATAGAGTAGCAGCTGATCCAGGAGAGGCTTGCAGCTGACTGGGATAGAGTAGCAGCTGATCCAGGAGAGGCGAGCAGCTGACTGGGATAGAGTAGCAGCTGATCCAGGAGAGGCGAGCAGCTGACTGGGATAGAGTAGCAGCTGATCCAGGAGAGGCTACAGCTGACTGGGATAGAGTAGCAGCTGATCCAGGAGAGGCTACAGCTGACTGGGATAGAGTAGCAGCTGATCCAGGAGAGGCTACAGCTGACTGGGATAGAGTAGCAGCTGATCCAGAAGAGGCTACAGCTGACTGGGATAGAGTAGCAGCTGATCCAGGAGAGGCGAGCAGCTGACTGGGATAGAGTAGCAGCTGATCCAGGAGAGGCTACAGCTGACTGGGATAGAGTAGCAGCTGATCCATGAGAGGCTACAGCTGACTGGGATAGAGTAGCAGCTGATCCAGGAGAGGCTACAGCTGACTGGGATAGAGTAGCAGCTGATCCAGGAGAGGCGAGCAGCTGACTGGGATAGAGTAGCAGCTGATCCAGGAGAGGCGAGCAGCTGACTGGGATAGAGTAGCAGCTGATCCAGGAGAGGCGAGCAGCTGACTGGGATAGAGTAGCAGCTGATCCAGGAGAGGCTACAGCTGACTGGGATAGAGTAGCAGCTGATCCAGGAGAGGCGAGCAGCTGACTGGGATAGAGTAGCAGCTGATCCAGGAGAGGCTTGCAGCTGACTGGGATAGAGTAGCAGCTGATCCAGGAGAGGCGAGCAGCTGACTGGGATAGAGTAGCAGCTGATCCAGGAGAGGCGAGCAGCTGACTGGGATAGAGTAGCAGCTGATCCAGGAGAGGCTACAGCTGACTGGGATAGAGTAGCAGCTGATCCAGGAGAGGCTACAGCTGACTGGGATAGAGTAGCAGCTGATCCAGGAGAGGCTACAGCTGACTGGGATAGAGTAGCAGCTGATCCAGGAGAGGCGAGCAGCTGACTGGGATAGAGTAGCAGCTGACTGGTTGAGAGTAGCAGCTGACTGGTTGAGAGTAGCAGCTGACTGGTTGAGAGTAGCAGCTGACTGGGATAGAGTAGCAGCTGATCCAGGACTGGCTATCAGCTGACTGGGATAGAGTAGCAGCTGATCCAGGAGAGGCTTGCAGCTGACTGGGATAGAGTAGCAGCTGATCCAGGAGAGACTAGCAGCTGACTGGGATAGAGTAGCAGCTGATCCAGGAGAGGCTTACAGCTGACTGGGAGAGAGTAGCAGGTGATCGAGGAGAGGCTAGCAGTTGTCTGGGATAGAGTAGCAGCTGAACCAGGAGAGGCTACAGCTGACTGGGATAGAGTAGCAGCTGATCCAGGAGAGGCGAGCAGCTGACTGGGATAGAGTAGCAGCTGATCCAGGAGAGGCGAGCAGCTGACTGGGATAGAGTAGCAGCTGATCCAGGAGAGGCTACAGCTGACTGGGATAGAGTAGCAGCTGATCCAGAGAGGCGAGCAGCTGACTGGGATAGAGTAGCAGCTGATCCAGGAGAGGCTTGCAGCTGACTGGGATAGAGTAGCAGCTGATCCAGGAGGCGAGCAGCTGACTGGGATAGAGTAGCAGCTGATCCAGGAGAGGCGAGCAGCTGACTGGGATAGAGTAGCAGCTGATCCAGGAGAGGCGAGCAGCTGACTGGGATAGAGTAGCAGCTGATCCAGGAGAGGCGAGCAGCTGACTGGGATAGAGTAGCAGCTGATCCAGGAGAGGCTACAGCTGACTGGGATAGAGTAGCAGCTGATCCAGGAGAGGCTACAGCTGACTGGGATAGAGTAGCAGCTGATCCAGGAGAGGCTACAGCTGACTGGGATAGAGTAGCAGCTGATCCAGGAGAGGCGAGCAGCTGACTGGGATAGAGTAGCAGCTGATCCAGGAGAGGCTACAGCTGACTGGGATAGAGTAGCAGCTGATCCAGGAGAGGCGAGCAGCTGACTGGGATAGAGTAGCAGCTGATCCAGGAGAGGCGAGCAGCTGACTGGGATAGAGTAGCAGCTGATCCAGGAGAGGCTACAGCTGACTGGGATAGAGTAGCAGCTGATCCAGGAGAGGCGAGCAGCTGACTGGGATAGAGTAGCAGCTGATCCAGGAGAGGCGAGCAGCTGACTGGGATAGAGTAGCAGCTGATCCAGGAGAGGCGAGCAGCTGACTGGGATAGAGTAGCAGCTGATCCAGGAGAGGCTACAGCTGACTGGGATAGAGTAGCAGCTGATCCAGGAGAGGCTACAGCTGACTGGGATAGAGTAGCAGCTGATCCAGGAGAGGCTACAGCTGACTGGGATAGAGTAGCAGCTGATCCAGGAGAGGCGAGCAGCTGACTGGGATAGAGTAGCAGCTGACTGGTTGAGAGTAGCAGCTGACTGGTTGAGAGTAGCAGCTGACTGGTTGAGAGTAGCAGCTGACTGGGATAGAGTAGCAGCTGATCCAGGACTGGCTATCAGCTGACTGGGATAGAGTAGCAGCTGATCCAGGAGAGGCTTGCAGCTGACTGGGATAGAGTAGCAGCTGATCCAGGAGAGACTAGCAGCTGACTGGGATAGAGTAGCAGCTGATCCAGGAGAGGCTTGCAGCTGACTGGGATAGAGTAGCAGCTGATCCAGGAGAGGCGAGCAGCTGACTGGGATAGAGTAGCAGCTGATCCAGGAGAGGCGAGCAGCTGACTGGGATAGAGTAGCAGCTGATCCAGGAGAGGCTACAGCTGACTGGGATAGAGTAGCAGCTGATCCAGGAGAGGCGAGCAGCTGACTGGGATAGAGTAGCAGCTGATCCAGGAGAGGCTTGCAGCTGACTGGGATAGAGTAGCAGCTGATCCAGGAGAGGCGAGCAGCTGACTGGGATAGAGTAGCAGCTGATCCAGGAGAGGCGAGCAGCTGACTGGGATAGAGTAGCAGCTGATCCAGGAGAGGCTACAGCTGACTGGGATAGAGTAGCAGCTGATCCAGGAGAGGCTACAGCTGACTGGGATAGAGTAGCAGCTGATCCAGGAGAGGCTACAGCTGACTGGGATAGAGTAGCAGCTGATCCAGGAGAGGCGAGCAGCTGACTGGGATAGAGTAGCAGCTGATCCAGGAGAGGCTACAGCTGACTGGGATAGAGTAGCAGCTGATCCAGGAGGCGAGCAGCTGACTGGGATAGAGTAGCAGCTGATCCAGGAGAGGCGAGCAGCTGACTGGGATAGAGTAGCAGCTGATCCAGGAGAGGCTACAGCTGACTGGGATAGAGTAGCAGCTGATCCAGGAGAGGCGAGCAGCTGACTGGGATAGAGTAGCAGCTGATCCAGGAGAGGCGAGCAGCTGACTGGGATAGAGTAGCAGCTGATCCAGGAGAGGCGAGCAGCTGACTGGGATAGAGTAGCAGCTGATCCAGGAGAGGCTACAGCTGACTGGGATAGAGTAGCAGCTGATCCAGGAGAGGCGAGCAGCTGACTGGGATAGAGTAGCAGCTGATCCAGGAGAGGCTAGCAGCTGACTGGGATAGAGTAGCAGCTGATCCAAGAGAGGCTACAGCTGACTGGGATAGAGTAGCAGCTGATCCAGGAGAGGCTACAGCTGACTGGGATAGAGTAGCAGCTGATCCAGGAGAGACTAGCAGCTGACTGGGATAGAGTAGCAGCTGATCCAGGAGAGGCTACAGCTGACTGGGATAGAGTAGCAGCTGACTGGGATAGAGTAGCAGCTGACTGGGATAGAGTAGCAGCTGACTGGGATAGAGTAGCAGCTGACTGGGATAGAGTAGCAGCTGACTGGGATAGAGTAGCAGCTGATCCAGGAGAGACTAGCAGCTGACTGGGATAGAGTAGCAGCTGATCCAGGAGAGACTAGCAGCTGACTGGGATAGATTAGCAGCTGATCCAGGAGAGGCTACAGCTGACTGGGATAGAGTAGCAGCTGATCCAGGAGAGGCTAGCAGCTGACTGGGATAGAGTAGCAGCTGATCCAGGGAGGCGAGCAGCTGACTGGGATAGAGTAGCAGCTGATCCAGGAGAGGCTACAGCTGACTGGGATAGAGTAGCAGCTGATCCAGAAGAGGCTACAGCTGACTGGGATAGAGTAGCAGCTGATCCAGGAGAGGCGAGCAGCTGACTGGGATAGAGTAGCAGCTGATCCAGGAGAGGCTACAGCTGACTGGGATAGAGTAGCAGCTGATCCAGGAGAGGCGAGCAGCTGACTGGGAGAGAGTAGCAGCTGATCCAGGAGAGGCTACAGCTGACTGGGAGAGAGTAGCAGCTGACTGGGATAGAGTAGCAGCTGATCCAGGACTGGCTATCAGCTGACTGGGATAGAGTAGCAGCTGATCCAGGAGAGGCTACAGCTGACTGGGATAGAGTAGCAGCTGATCCAGGAGAGGCTACAGCTGACTGGGATAGAGTAGCAGCTGATCCAGGAGAGGCTACAGCTGACTGGGATAGAGTAGCAGCTGATCCAGGAGGCGAGCAGCTGACTGGGATAGAGTAGCAGCTGATCCAGGAGAGGCTACAGCTGACTGGGATAGAGTAGCAGCTGACTGGGATAGAGTAGCAGCTGATCCAGGAGAGACTAGCAGCTTACTGGGATAGAGTAGCAGCTGATCCAGGAGAGGCTACAGCTGACTGGGATAGAGTAGCAGCTGATCCAGGAGAGGCTACAGCTGACTGGGATAGAGTAGCAGCTGACTGGGAGAGCGTAGCAGCTGGACATTGAGGTAGCTACTCCACATACTCTAGGTTGCTGCTACTGCAACGATCCTCACCTGGTTAATTGATTGGTTCCGTGAGCAGTGATTAAAAAACGTTTTTGTTGTGTTGACCTGCTTTTCTCTTCTTCCTGCAGAGTCCCATCAAATCAAATGGCATTTCTCGTATACCCTTAACACATCAGGTGCTTACTTCCAAGCCCTTAACTAAAAATGCTTTAATGCTTTAATAAAAATGTAAATAAGTGTTAAGTAAAAATAGACTAACAAATTATTGAACAGCACCAGTAAAATTACAAGTCAGACTATATACAGGGTATTACGGTACAGAGTCAATGTGGAGGCTATATACAGGGTGTTACGGTACAGAGTCAATGTGGAGGCTATATACAGGGTGTTACGGTACAGAGTCAATGTGGAGGCTATATACAGGGTGTTACGGTACAGAGTCAATGTGGAGGCTATATACAGGGTGTTACGGTACATAATATATGATATATGCCATTTAGCAGACGCTTTTATCCAAAGCGACTTACAGTCATGTGTGCATACATTCTACGTATGGGTGGTCCCGGGAATCGAACCCACTACCCTGGCGTTACAAGCGCCATGCTCTACCAACTGTGCTACAGAAGGACCACAGAGTCAATGTGGAGGCTATATACAGGGTGTTACGGTACAGAGTCAATGTGGAGGCTATATACAGGGTGTTACGGTACAGAGTCAATGTGGAGGCTTTATACAGGGTGTTACGGTACAGAGTCAATGTGGAGGCTATATACAGGGTGTTACGGTACAGAGTCAATGTGGAGGCTATATACAGGGTGTTACGGTACAGAGTCAGTGTGGAGGCTATATACAGGGTGTTACGGTACAGAGTCAATGTGGAGGCTATATACAGGGTGTTACGGTACAGAGTCAATGTGGAGGCTATATACAGGGGGTACCGGTACAGAGTCAATGTGGAGGCTATATACAGGGTGTTACGGTACAGAGTCAAAGTGGAGGCTATATACAGGGTGTTACGGTACAGAGTCAATGTGGAGGCTATATACAGGGTGTTACGGTACAGAGTCAATGTGGAGGCTATATACAGGGTGTTACGGTACAGAGTCAATGTGGAGGCTATATACAGGGTGTTACGGTACAGAGTCAGTGTAGAGGCTATATACAGGGTACCCTTCTTTCCTTCCTCTCTTCTGTCATGGAATCCTTCCAGGAACTTTCATTACTCACACCTGTCCCCTATTCTCACAGATTAGTATAAGTGTTTCCTTTGGTTTCCACTGGGCCGGCGATTATACCCTGATGAAGACAGCTTGGCTGTCGAAACGTTGGTACTTAAATGTTTGCATCTGAGTTCCTAGAGTGTGCGGCTCTTTCATTTTCAAGTGTTCTACTCCGCTAGCCAGCACCTCGCCTAAATAGGTGTGCGTTTATTTTCTTCTAGATCGTTGGTACATGAGTACCTGTGCTGCGTGTTTTGGCTTTCGTGCCATTGTGGATTGCGCCGATGATTACAGGTCTCGTCCAGTGTGATAATCATTGTGCAGATGATTTCAGGTCTCGTCCAGTGTGATAATCATTGTGTAGATGATTACAGGTCTCGTCCAGTGTGATAATCATTGTGTAGATGATTACAGGTCTCGTCCAGTGTGATAATCATTGTGCAGATGATTTCAGGTCTCGTCCAGTGTGATAATCATTGTGTAGATGATTACAGGTCTCGTCCAGTGTGATAATCATTGTGCAGATGATTACAGGTCTCGTCCAGTGTGATAATCATTGTGCAGATGATTACAGGTCTCGTCCAGTGTGTTAATCACTGTGTGCGTGTGTGTATTTATTCGAGGTGGTCCTCTCTCTTTTGTTTGGGTTTCAACCCTGTGTTTTGTTACGTGTTTGTTTGGTCTTCGTCCACGTGCCTTTACACGGCACAACGTAATTTGGGTACAATAAAAAAGACCATTACATTCCTGCGTCTGTCTCCTAAATCATTTATACTAGCGTGACACATCTTCCTACAGAGTCCTTTCTTTCCTTCCTCTCTTCTGACAGAGTCCCTCCTCTTCTACTACAGAGTCCCTCCTTTCCTTCCCCTCTTCCTACAGAGTCCCTCCTTTTCCTCCTCTTCTTCCTACAGAGTCCCTCCTTTCCTTCCTCTCTTCCTACAGAGTCCCTCCTTTCCCTCCTCTTCCTACAGAGTCCTTCCTTTCCTTCCTTTTCTTCCTACAGAGTCCTTCCTTTCCTTCCTTTTCTTCCTACAGAGTCCCTCCTTTCCCTCCTCTTCTTCCTACAGAGTCCCTCCTATCCTTCCTCTCTTCCTACAGAGTCCCTCCTCTTCTTCCTACAGAGTCCATCCTTGCTTTCCTCTTCTTCCTACAGAGTCCCTCCTTTCCCTCCTCTTCTCCTACAGAGTCCCTCCTTTCCCTCCTCTTCTTCCTACAGAGTCCCTCCTATCCTTCCTCTCTTCCTACAGAGTCCCTCCTCTTCTTCCTACAGAGTCCATCCTTGCTTTCCTCTTCTTCCTACAGAGTCCCTCCTTTCCTTCCTCTTCTTCCTACAGAGTCCCTCCTTTCCCTCCTCTTCTTCCTACAGAGTCCCTCCTTGCTTTCCTCTTCTTCCTACAGAGTCCCTCCTTTCCCTCCTCTTCTCCTACAGAGTCCCTCCTTTCCCTCCTCTTCTTCCTACAGAGTCCCTCCTATCCTTCCTCTCTTCCTACAGAGTCCCTCCTCTTCTTCCTACAGAGTCCCTCCTCTTCTTCCTACAGAGTCCCTCCTTTCCTTCCTCTTCTTCCTACAGAGTCCCTCCTCTTCTCCTACAGAGTCCCTGCTTATCCAATGTCCCTCCTTTCCTTCCTCTTCTTCCTACAGAGTCCCTCCTTTCCTTCCTCTTCTTCCTACAGAGTCCCTCCTCTTCTCCTACAGAGTCCCTCCTTTCCTTCCTCTTCTTCCTACAGAGTCCCTCCTATCCTTCCTCTCTTCCTACAGAGTCCCTCCTCTTCTTCCTACAGAGTCCCTCCTTTCCCTCCTCTTCTTCCTACAGAGTCCCTCCTATCCTTCCTCTCTTCCTACAGAGTCCCTCCTCTTCTTCCTACAGAGTCCCTCCTTTCCTTCCTCTTCTTCCTACAGAGTCCCTCCTTTCCCTCCTCTTCTCCTACAGAGTCCCTGCTTTCCCTCCTCTTCTTCCTACAGAGTCCCTCCTTTCCTTCCTCTTCTTCCTACAGAGTCCTTCCTTTCCCTCCTCTTCTCCTACAGAGTCCCTCCTTTCCTTCCTCTTCTTCCTACAGAGTCCTCCTCTTCTTCCTACAGAGTCCCTCCTCTTCTTCCTACAGAGTCCCTCCTTTCCCTCCTCTTCTCCTACAGAGTCCCTCCTTTCCTTCCTCTTCTTCCTACAGAGTCCTCCTCTTCTTCCTACAGAGTCCCTCCTCTTCTCCTACAGAGTCCCTCCTTTCCTTCCTCTTCTTCCTACAGAGTCCTCCTCTTCTTCCTACAGAGTCCTCCTCTTCTTCCTACAGAGTCCCTCCTCTTCTTCCTACAGAGTCCCTCCTCTTCTTCCTACAGAGTCCCTCCTTTCCTTCCTCTTCTTCCTACAGAGTCCCTCCTATCCTTACTCTCTTCCTACAGAGTCCCTGCTTTCCCTCCTACAGAGTCCCTCCTTTCCTTCCTCTTCTTCCTACAGAGTCCCTCCTTTCCCTCCTCTTCTTCCTACAGAGTCCCTCCTTTCCTTCCTCTTCTTCCTACGGAGTCCATCCTTTCCTTCCTCTTCTTCCTACAGAGTCCCTCCTTTCCCTCCTCTTCTTCCTACAGAGTCCCTCCTTTCCTTCCTCTTCTCCTACAGAGTCCATCCTTTCCTTCCTCTTCTCCTACAGAGTCCCTCCTTTCCTTCCTCTTCTTCCTACAGAGTCCCTCCTTTCCTTCCTCTTCTCCTACAGAGTCCTTCCTCTTCTTCCTACAGAGTCCCTCCTATCCTTCCTCTCTTCCTACAGAGTCCCTCCTCTTCTTCCTACAGAGTCCCTCCTTTCCTTCCTCTTCTTCCTACAGAGTCCCTCCTTTCCCTCCTCTTCTCCTACAGAGTCCCTGCTTTCCCTCCTCTTCTTCCTACAGAGTCCCTCCTTTCCTTCCTCTTCTTCCTACAGAGTCCTTCCTTTCCCTCCTCTTCTCCTACAGAGTCCCTCCTTTCCTTCCTCTTCTTCCTACAGAGTCCTCCTCTTCTTCCTACAGAGTCCCTCCTCTTCTTCCTACAGAGTCCCTCCTTTCCCTCCTCTTCTCCTACAGAGTCCCTCCTTTCCTTCCTCTTCTTCCTACAGAGTCCTCCTCTTCTTCCTACAGAGTCCCTCCTCTTCTCCTACAGAGTCCCTCCTTTCCTTCCTCTTCTTCCTACAGAGTCCTCCTCTTCTTCCTACAGAGTCCTCCTCTTCTTCCTACAGAGTCCCTCCTCTTCTTCCTACAGAGTCCCTCCTCTTCTTCCTACAGAGTCCCTCCTTTCCTTCCTCTTCTTCCTACAGAGTCCCTCCTATCCTTCCTCTCTTCCTACAGAGTCCCTGCTTTCCCTCCTACAGAGTCCCTCCTTTCCTTCCTCTTCTTCCTACAGAGTCCCTCCTTTCCCTCCTCTTCTTCCTACAGAGTCCCTCCTTTCCTTCCTCTTCTTCCTACGGAGTCCATCCTTTCCTTCCTCTTCTTCCTACAGAGTCCCTCCTTTCCCTCCTCTTCTTCCTACAGAGTCCCTCCTTTCCTTCCTCTTCTCCTACAGAGTCCATCCTTTCCTTCCTCTTCTCCTACAGAGTCCCTCCTTTCCTTCCTCTTCTTCCTACAGAGTCCCTCCTCTTCTCCTACAGAGTCCCTCCTTTCCTTCCTCTTCTTCCTACAGAGTCCCTCCTATCCTTCCTCTCTTCCTACAGAGTCCCTCCTCTTCTTCCTACAGAGTCCCTCCTTTCCCTCCTCTTCTTCCTACAGAGTCCCTCCTATCCTTCCTCTCTTCCTACAGAGTCCCTCCTCTTCTTCCTACAGAGTCCCTCCTTTCCTTCCTCTTCTTCCTACAGAGTCCCTCCTTTCCCTCCTCTTCTCCTACAGAGTCCCTGCTTTCCCTCTTCTTCTTCCTACAGAGTCCCTCCTTTCCTTCCTCTTCTTCCTACAGAGTCCTTCCTTTCCCTCCTCTTCTCCTACAGAGTCCCTCCTTTCCTTCCTCTTCTTCCTACAGAGTCCTCCTCTTCTTCCTACAGAGTCCCTCCTCTTCTTCCTACAGAGTCCCTCCTTTCCCTCCTCTTCTCCTACAGAGTCCCTCCTTTCCTTCCTCTTCTTCCTACAGAGTCCTCCTCTTCTTCCTACAGAGTCCCTCCTCTTCTCCTACAGAGTCCCTCCTTTCCTTCCTCTTCTTCCTACAGAGTCCTCCTCTTCTTCCTACAGAGTCCTCCTCTTCTTCCTACAGAGTCCCTCCTCTTCTTCCTACAGAGTCCCTCCTCTTCTTCCTACAGAGTCCCTCCTTTCCTTCCTCTTCTTCCTACAGAGTCCCTCCTATCCTTCCTCTCTTCCTACAGAGTCCCTGCTTTCCCTCCTACAGAGTCCCTCCTTTCCTTCCTCTTCTTCCTACAGAGTCCCTCCTTTCCCTCCTCTTCTTCCTACAGAGTCCCTCCTTTCCTTCCTCTTCTTCCTACGGAGTCCATCCTTTCCTTCCTCTTCTTCCTACAGAGTCCCTCCTTTCCCTCCTCTTCTTCCTACAGAGTCCCTCCTTTCCTTCCTCTTCTCCTACAGAGTCCATCCTTTCCTTCCTCTTCTCCTACAGAGTCCCTCCTTTCCTTCCTCTTCTTCCTACAGAGTCCCTCCTCTTCTCCTACAGAGTCCCTCCTTTCCTTCCTCTTCTTCCTACAGAGTCCCTCCTATCCTTCCTCTCTTCCTACAGAGTCCCTCCTCTTCTTCCTACAGAGTCCCTCCTTTCCCTCCTCTTCTTCCTACAGAGTCCCTCCTATCCTTCCTCTCTTCCTACAGAGTCCCTCCTCTTCTTCCTACAGAGTCCCTCCTTTCCTTCCTCTTCTTCCTACAGAGTCCCTCCTTTCCCTCCTCTTCTCCTACAGAGTCCCTGCTTTCCCTCCTCTTCTTCCTACAGAGTCCCTCCTTTCCTTCCTCTTCTTCCTACAGAGTCCTTCCTTTCCCTCCTCTTCTCCTACAGAGTCCCTCCTTTCCTTCCTCTTCTTCCTACAGAGTCCTCCTCTTCTTCCTACAGAGTCCCTCCTCTTCTTCCTACAGAGTCCCTCCTTTCCCTCCTCTTCTCCTACAGAGTCCCTCCTTTCCTTCCTCTTCTTCCTACAGAGTCCTCCTCTTCTTCCTACAGAGTCCCTCCTCTTCTCCTACAGAGTCCCTCCTTTCCTTCCTCTTCTTCCTACAGAGTCCTCCTCTTCTTCCTACAGAGTCCCTCCTCTTCTTCCTACAGAGTCCCTCCTTTCCCTCCTCTTCTCCTACAGAGTCCCTCCTTTCCTTCCTCTTCTTCCTACAGAGTCCTCCTCTTCTTCCTACAGAGTCCCTCCTCTTCTCCTACAGAGTCCCTCCTTTCCTTCCTCTTCTTCCTACAGAGTCCTCCTCTTCTTCCTACAGAGTCCTCCTCTTCTTCCTACAGAGTCCCTCCTCTTCTTCCTACAGAGTCCCTCCTCTTCTTCCTACAGAGTCCCTCCTTTCCTTCCTCTTCTTCCTACAGAGTCCCTCCTATCCTTCCTCTCTTCCTACAGAGTCCCTGCTTTCCCTCCTACAGAGTCCCTCCTTTCCTTCCTCTTCTTCCTACAGAGTCCCTCCTTTCCCTCCTCTTCTTCCTACAGAGTCCCTCCTTTCCTTCCTCTTCTTCCTACGGAGTCCATCCTTTCCTTCCTCTTCTTCCTACAGAGTCCCTCCTTTCCCTCCTCTTCTTCCTACAGAGTCCCTCCTTTCCTTCCTCTTCTCCTACAGAGTCCATCCTTTCCTTCCTCTTCTCCTACAGAGTCCCTCCTTTCCTTCCTCTTCTTCCTACAGAGTCCCTCCTCTTCTCCTACAGAGTCCCTCCTTTCCTTCCTCTTCTTCCTACAGAGTCCCTCCTATCCTTCCTCTCTTCCTACAGAGTCCCTCCTCTTCTTCCTACAGAGTCCCTCCTTTCCCTCCTCTTCTTCCTACAGAGTCCCTCCTATCCTTCCTCTCTTCCTACAGAGTCCCTCCTCTTCTTCCTACAGAGTCCCTCCTTTCCTTCCTCTTCTTCCTACAGAGTCCCTCCTTTCCCTCCTCTTCTCCTACAGAGTCCCTGCTTTCCCTCCTCTTCTTCCTACAGAGTCCCTCCTTTCCTTCCTCTTCTTCCTACAGAGTCCTTCCTTTCCCTCCTCTTCTCCTACAGAGTCCCTCCTTTCCTTCCTCTTCTTCCTACAGAGTCCTCCTCTTCTTCCTACAGAGTCCCTCCTCTTCTTCCTACAGAGTCCCTCCTTTCCCTCCTCTTCTCCTACAGAGTCCCTCCTTTCCTTCCTCTTCTTCCTACAGAGTCCTCCTCTTCTTCCTACAGAGTCCCTCCTCTTCTCCTACAGAGTCCCTCCTTTCCTTCCTCTTCTTCCTACAGAGTCCTCCTCTTCTTCCTACAGAGTCCTCCTCTTCTTCCTACAGAGTCCCTCCTCTTCTTCCTACAGACTCCCTCCTCTTCTTCCTACAGAGTCCCTCCTTTCCTTCCTCTTCTTCCTACAGAGTCCCTCCTATCCTTCCTCTCTTCCTACAGAGTCCCTGCTTTCCCTCCTACAGAGTCCCTCCTTTCCTTCCTCTTCTTCCTACAGAGTCCCTCCTTTCCCTCCTCTTCTTCCTACAGAGTCCCTCCTTTCCTTCCTCTTCTTCCTACGGAGTCCATCCTTTCCTTCCTCTTCTTCCTACACAGTCCCTCCTTTCCCTCCTCTTCTTCCTACAGAGTCCCTCCTTTCCTTCCTCTTCTCCTACAGAGTCCATCCTTTCCTTCCTCTTCTCCTACAGAGTCCCTCCTTTCCTTCCTCTTCTTCCTACAGAGTCCCTCCTCTTCTCCTACAGAGTCCCTCCTTTCCTTCCTCTTCTTCCTACAGAGTCCCTCCTATCCTTCCTCTCTTCCTACAGAGTCCCTCCTCTTCTTCCTACAGAGTCCCTCCTTTCCCTCCTCTTCTTCCTACAGAGTCCCTCCTATCCTTCCTCTCTTCCTACAGAGTCCCTCCTCTTCTTCCTACAGAGTCCCTCCTTTCCTTCCTCTTCTTCCTACAGAGTCCCTCCTTTCCCTCCTCTTCTCCTACAGAGTCCCTGCTTTCCCTCCTCTTCTTCCTACAGAGTCCCTCCTTTCCTTCCTCTTCTTCCTACAGAGTCCTTCCTTTCCCTCCTCTTCTCCTACAGAGTCCCTCCTTTCCTTCCTCTTCTCCTACAGAGTCCCTCCTTTCCTTCCTCTTCTCCTACAGAGTCCCTCCTTTCCTTCCTCTTCTTCCTACAGAGTCCCTCCTTTCCCTCCTCTTCTCCTACAGAGTCCCTCCTTTCCCTCCTCTTCTCCTACAGAGTCCCTCCTTTCCCTCCTCTTCTCCTACAGAGTCCCTCCTTTCCCTCCTCTTCTCCTACAGAGTCCCTCCTTTCCCTCCTCTTCTTCCTACAGAGTCCCTCCTTTCCCTCCTCTTCTCCTACAGAGTCCCTCCTTTCCTACAGAGTCCCTCCTTTCCTCCTCTTCTCCTACAGAGTCCCTCCTTTCCTTCCTCTTCTTCCTACAGAGTCCCTCCTTTCCTTCCTCTTCTTCCTACAGAGTCCCCTTTCCTTTCTTCTTCCTCTCCCTCCTTTCCTCCTCTTCTCCTACAGAGTCCCTCCTTTCCTTCCTCTTCTTCCTACAGAGTCCCTCCTTTCCCTCCTCTTCTCCTACAGAGTCCCTCCTTTCCCTCCTCTTCTCCTACAGAGTCCCTCCTTTCCCTCCTCTTCTCCTACAGAGTCCCTCCTTTCCCTCCTCTTCTCCTACAGAGTCCCTCCTTTCCTTCCTCTTCTTCCTACAGAGTCCCTCCTTTCCTTCCTCTTCTCCTACAGAGTCCCTCCTTTCCTTCCTCTTCTTCCTACAGAGTCCCTCCTTTCCTTCCTCTTCTCCTACAGAGTCCCTCCTTTCCTTCCTCTTCTTCCTACAGAGTCCCTCCTTTCCTTCCTCTTCTTCCTACAGAGTCCCTCCTTTCCTTCCTCTTCTCCTACAGAGTCCCTCCTTTCCTTCCTCTTCTTCCTACAGAGTCCCTCCTTTCCTTCCTCTTCTCCTACAGAGTCCCTCCTTTCCTTCCTCTTCTTCCTACAGAGTCCCTCCTTTCCTTCCTCTTCTCCTACAGAGTCCCTCCTTTCCTTCCTCTTCTTCCTACAGAGTCCCTCCTTTCCTTCCTCTTCTTCCTACAGAGTCCCTCCTTTCCTTCCTCTTCTTCCTACAGAGTCCCTCCTTTCCTTCCTCTTCTTCCTACAGAGTCCCTCCTTTCCTTCCTCTTCTCCTACAGAGTCCTCCTTTCCCTCCTCTTCTCCTACAGAGTCCCTCCTTTCCTTCCTCTTCTCCTACAGAGTCCCTCCTTTCCCTCCTCTTCTCCTACAGAGTCCCTCCTTTCCTTCCTCTTCTCCTACAGAGTCCCTCCTTTCCTTCCTCTTCTCCTACAGAGTCCCTCCTTTCCTTCCTCTTCTCCTACAGAGTCCCTCCTTTCCTTCCTCTTCTTCCTACAGAGTCCCTCCTTTCCTTCCTCTTCTTCCTACAGAGTCCCTCCTTTCCTTCCTCTTCTTCCTACAGAGTCCCTCCTTTCCTTCCTCTTCTTCCTACAGAGTCCCTCCTTTCCTTCCTCTTCTTCCTACAGAGTCCCTCCTTTCCTTCCTCTTCTCCTACAGAGTCCATCCTTTCCTTCCTCTCTTCTTCTGTTTTTTCTTCTCTCTCTTCCCTCACAGCCCCTGGGTGCATCTGGCAGGGATCTTTCTCTCCTCCTCATTCTTTCTTCCCATCATCCCACGAACTCCATATCTCCCAGTTCCACATGATGTGTGTGTGTAGTCATTGTATGGAGTCATTCAATAACCACCCCCGCTATCTCCCACACGGCCGTATATACCCAGCATTCCCAGCTACGTTCCAAAATGGCAGCCTATTCCCTGTACAGTGCGCAACCAAATGGGCTCTGATCAGAAGTAGTCCACTATGAAGGGAAGAGGACGCCAGTTGGGATGAAGTCACTTTCCCATTTTTCCCCTCTGACATTCACAACTTGTTAAACCGCCTGGACCGTTTAGGTTTTCAGCAGAGAATCGTCAGTAGGAAGAACGCCTTCCCTCTCGTTTCTCTCCGAGGTACAAAATGTTTGGCATTTACTCATGAAGATGTTTCTCACAGCTTGGCATCCTAATATATAATAATAATATATGCCATTTAGCAGACGCTTTTATCCAAAGCGACTTACAGTCATGTGTGCATACATTCTACGTATGGGTGGTCCCGGGATTGAACCCACTACCCTGGCGTTACAAGCGCCATGCTCTACCAACTGAGCTACAGAAGGACCATACTCTTCCACTGCTGCTGTTTCCACATTGGATAAGTGCACTTGAACACCCAGTTCCCTGATAAGTGCACTACTTTTGACTAAAGAACTATGGGCCTTTGACAAAAGTAGTGCACTATATAGGAAATAGGGTGCCTTTGTGAAGCACACTTAGACTGGTGCATCAATGCTTCCTGAAAGACCGGACAGGAGCACTTCACAACAGATCATATAAGCTTATTTCACTTATATTTCACTGTATCACATTTTAAAGTGGGTCAGAAGATTACATGGACTAAATTGACTGTGCCTTTAAACAGCTTTCAAAATTCCAGAAAATTATGTCATGGCTTTAGAAGCTTCTGATTGGCTAATTGACATCATTTGATTCAATTGTAGGTGGACCTGTGGATGAATTTCAAGGCCGACCTTCAAACCCAGTGCCTCTTTGCTTGACATTGGGAAAATCAAAATAAATCAGACAAGACCTCAGAAAAACCATTGTAGACCTCCACAAGTCTGGTTCATCCTTGGGATTCATTTCCAGACGCCTGACGGCACCACTCTGTACAAACAATAGTACGCAAGTATAAATTCGGTTGATTGTCAAGCCAATCAAGGCCCTCATTGGTGAACCACTCACCCATTCATAACACCTTGTTTCTGTTGTCAAGCCAATCAAGGCCCTCATTGGTGAACCACTCATCCATTCATAACACCTTGTTTCTGTTGTCAAGCCAATCAAGGCCCTAATTGGTGAACCACTCACCCATTCATAACACCTTGTTTCTGTTGTCAAGCCAATCAAGGCCCTCATTGGTGAACCACTCATCCATTCATAACACCTTGTTTCTGTTGTCAAGCCAATCAAGGCCTAATTGGTGAACCACTCACCCATTCATAACACCTTGTTTCTGTTGTCAAGCCAATCAAGGCCCTCATTGGTGAACCACTCACCCATTCATAACACCTTGTTTCTGTTGTCAAGCCAATCAAGGCCCTCATTGGTGAACCACTCATCCATTCATAACACCTTGTTTCTGTTGTCAAGCCAATCAAGGCCCTAATTGGTGAACCACTCACCCATTCATAACACCTTGTTACTGTTGTCAAGCCAATCAAGGCCCTAATTGGTGAACCACTCAGCAGATGTTAAGGGTCACATGGTTAGCAGATGTTAATGGTCACATACACATGGTTAGCAGATGTTAATGGTCCCATACACATGGTTAGCAGATGTTAATGGTCACATGGTTAGCAGATGTTAATGGTCACATGGTTAGCAGATGTTAATGGTCACATGGTTAGCAGATGTTAATGGTCACATGGTTAGCAGATGTTATTGGTCACATGGTTAGCAGATGTTAATGGTCACATGGTTAGCAGATGTTAATGGTCACATACACATGGTTAGCAGATGTTAATGGTCCCATACACATGGTTAGCAGATGTTAATGGTCACATGGTTAGCAGATGTTATTGGTCACATGGTTAGCAGATGTTAATGGTCACATGGTTAGCAGATGTTAATGGTCACATACACATGTTTAGCAGATGTTAGTGGTCACATGGTTAGCAGATGTTAATGGTCACATGGTTAGCAGATGTTAATGGTCACATGGTTAGCAGATGTTAATGGTCACATGGTTAGCAGATGTTATTGGTCACATGGTTAGCAGATGTTAATGGTCACATGGTTAGCAGATGTTAATGGTCACATACACATGGTTAGCAGATGTTAATGGTCCCATACACATGGTTAGCAGATGTTAATGGTCACATGGTTAGCAGATGTTAATGGTCACATGGTAAGCAGATGTTAATGGTCACATACACATGGTTAGCAGATGTTATTGGTCACATGGTTAGCAGATGTTATTGGTCACATGGTTAGCAGATGTTAATGGTCACATACACATGGTTAGCAGATGTTAATGGTCACATACACATGGTTAGCAGATGTTAATGGTCACATGGTTAGCAGATGTTAATGGTCACATACACATGGTTAGCAGATGTTATTGGTCACATGGTTAGCAGATGTTATTGGTCACATGGTTAGCAGATGTTAATGGTCACATACACATGGTTAGCAGATGTTAATGGTCACATACACATGGTTAGCAGATGTTAATGGTCACATACACATGGTTAGCAGATGTTAATGGTCACATACACATGGTTAGCAGATGTTAATGGTCACATACACATGGTTAGCAGATGTTATTGGTCACATGGTTAGCAGATGATAATGGTCACATACACATGGTTAGCAGATGTTAATGGTCACATACACATGGTTAGCAGATGTTATTGGTCACATACACGTGGTTAGCAGATGTTAATGGTCACATACACATGGTTAGCAGATGTTAATGGTCACATGGTTAGCAGATGTTATTGGTCACATGGTTAGCAGATGTTAATGGTCACATGGTTAGCAGATGTTAATGGTCACATACACATGGTTAGCAGATGTTAATGGTCCCATACACATGGTTAGCAGATGTTAATGGTCACATGGTTAGCAGATGTTAATGGTCACATGGTTAGCAGATGTTAATGGTCACATGGTTAGCAGATGTTATTGGTCACATGGTTAGCAGATGTTAATGGTCACATGGTTAGCAGATGTTAATGGTCACATGGTTAGCAGATGTTAATGGTCACATACACATGGTTAGCAGATGTTAATAGTCACATACACATGGTTAGCAGATGTTAATGGTCACATACACATGGTTAGCAGATGTTATTGGTCACATGGTTAGCAGATGTTAATGGTCACATACACATGGTTAGCAGATGTTAATGGTCACATACACATGGTTAGCAGATGTTATTGGTCACATGGTTAGCAGATGTTATTGGTCACATGGTTAGCAGATGTTAATGGTCACATACACATGGTTAGCAGATGTTATTGTTCACATGTTTAGCAGATGTTAATGGTCACATACACATGGTTAGCAGATGTTAATGGTCACATGGTTAGCAGATGTTATTGGTCACATGGTTAGCAGATGTTACTGGTCACATACACATGGTTAGCAGATGTTAATGATCACATACACATGGTTAGCAGATGTTAATGGTCACATACACATGGTTAGCAGATGTTATTGGTCACATGGTTAGCAGATGTTACTGGTCACATGGTTAACAGATGTTATTGATCACATGGTTAGCAGATATTATTGGTCACATGGTTAGCAGATGTTAATGATCACATGGTTAGCAGATGTTAATGATCACATGGTTAGCAGATGTTAATGATCACATGGTTAACAGATGTTATTGATCACATGGTTAGCAGATATTATTGGTTACATGGTTAACAGATGTTAATGGTCACATACACATGATTAGCAGATGTTATTGGTCACATGGTTAGCAGATGTTAATGGTCACATACACATGGTTAGCAGATGTTATTGTTCACATGTTTAGCAGATGTTAATGGTCACATACACATGGTTAGCAGATGTTAATGATCACATACACATGGTTAGCAGATGTTAATGGTCACATGGTTAGCAGATGTTAATGGTCACATGGTTAGCAGATGTTAATGGTCACATACACATGGTTAGCAGATGTTATTGGTCACATGGTTAGCAGATGTTATTGGTCACATGGTTAGCAGATGTTATTGGTCACATGGTTAGCAGATGTTAATGGTCACATGGTTAGCAGATGTTAATGGTCACATACACATGGTTAGCAGATGTTAATGGTCACATACACATGGTTAGCAGATGTTAATGGTCACATGGTTAGCAGATGTTAATGGTCACATACACATGGTTAGCAGATGTTATTTGTCACATGGTTAGCAGATGTTATTTGTCACATGGTTAGCAGATGTTATTGGTCACATGGTTAGCAGATGTTAATGGTCACATACACATGGTTAGCAGATGTTAATGGTCACATGGTTAGCAGATGTTAATGGTCACATACACATGGTTAGCAGATGTTAATGGTCACATGGTTAGCAGATGTTAATGGTCACATACATGATTAGCAGATGTTATTGGTCACATGGTTAGCAGATGTTAATGGTCACATGGTTAGCAGATGTTAATGGTCACATACACATGGTTAGCAGATGTTAATGGTCACATACACATGGTTAGCAGATGTTAATGGTCACATGGTTAGCAGATGTTAATGGTCACATGGTTAGCAGATGTTAATGGTCACATACACATGGTTAGCAGATGTTATTGGTCACATGGTTAGCAGATGTTATTGGTCACATGGTTAGCAGATGTTATTGGTCACATGGTTAGCAAATGTTAATGGTCACATGGTTAGCAGATGTTAATGGTCACATACACATGGTTAGCAGATGTTAATGGTCACATACACATGGTTAGCAGATGTTAATGGTCACATATACATTGTTAGCAGATGTTATTTGTCACATGGTTAGCAGATGTTATTTGTCACATGGTTAGCAGATGTTATTGGTCACATGGTTAGCAGATGTTAATGGTCACATACACATGGTTAGCAGATGTTATTGGTCACATAGTTAGCAGATGTTATTGGTCACATGGTTAGCAGATGTTAATGGTCACCTACACATGGTTAGCAGATGTTAATGGTCACATACATATGGTTAGCAGATGTTAATGGTCACATACACATGTTTAGCAGATGTTATTGGTCACATGGTTAGCAGATGATAATGGTAACATACACATGGTTCGCAGATGTTAATGGTCACATACACATGGTTAGCAGATGTTAATGGTCACATACACATGGTTAGCAGATGTTATTGGTCACATACACGTGGTTAGCAGATGTTAATGGTCACATACACATGGTTAGCAGATGTTATTGGTCACATACACATGGTTAGCAGATGTTATTGGTCACATACACATGGTTAGCAGATGTTAATGGTCACATACACATGGTTAGCAGATGTTAATGGTCACATACACATGGTTAGCAGATGTTAATGGTCACATGGTTAGCAGATGTTAATGGTCACATACACATGGTTAGCAGATGTTAATGGTCACATACACATGGTTAGCAGATGTTATTGGTCACATACACATGGTTAGCAGAGGTTAATGGTCACATACACATGGTTAGCAGATGTTAATGGTCACATACACATGGTTAGCAGATGTTAATGGTCACATACACATGGTTAGCAGATGTTAATGGTCACATACACATCGTTAGCAGATGTTAATGGTCACATACACATGGTTAGCAGATGTTAATGGTCACATGCACATGGTTAGCAGATGTTAATGGTCACATGCTTAGCAGATGTTAATGGTCACATACACATGGTTAGCAGATGTTAATGATCACATACACATGGTTAGCAGATGTTAATGGTCACATGGTTAGCAGATGTTAATGGTCACATACACATGGTTAGCAGATGTTATTGGTCACATGGTTTGCAGATGTTAATGGTCACATGGTTAGCAGATGTTAATGGTCACATACACATGGTTAGCAGATGTTATTGGTCACATGGTTAGCAGATGTTAATGGTCACATACACATGGTTAGCACATGTTAATGGTCACATACACATGGTTAGCAGATGTTAATGGTCACATACACATGGTTAGCAGATGTTAATGCGACTAAAGAAATTCATATTAATTACTTTGAATGGCAGAAAATGTCACATTTTGTTCAGTCCTTTTTGCTATGAAGAGAAAACACCTGACTGGGCAAACACTGGTTGAATCAATGTTGTTTCCACATGGAATAGACGTTGAATTGACTTCTGTGCCCAGATTGACATCCCTGTGAGCCCCCGCAGACCAAAACCTGAAATTACCATGGCAGCAGCTCTGTTGGACAGTGTTTACGGAGAGGAGAGGAGAGGAGAGGAGAGGAGAGGAGCAGTAGTAGGGTGTTAAGTCCAGACATCATTACTTCATTATAACTGGCTTGGTTAAAACCCCCCCAGGGTTTCGACTCTTATAGGTTAATGAGCTGAAAGGGCAACACATCCCCAGTCTTTTTGTCTGTCTTGCCCGGACAGTACTGCTTACATGACTAATGGCCAGACAGATGGAGTGAGAGGGGAGAAATACAGGGAGAGGTTTGATGCTTTGATGTACAGTCTACCCTGTCTAAGATAAGGAGTTTTAATGGTGAAATAGTATGATGGTTGAATATGTGGATGGCAGTACAGCACAGTGTGGACATGCAGACAGACAGCAGTGTGGACATGCAGACAGACAGCAGTGTGGACATGCAGACAGACAGCAGTGTGGACATGCAGACAGACAGCAGTGTGGACATGCAGACAGACAGCAGTGTGGACATGCAGACAGACAGCAGTGTGGACAGACAGACAGACAGACAGACAGACAGACAGACAGACAGACAGACAGACAGACAGACAGACAGACAGACAGACAGCAGTGTGGACAGACAGACAGACAGACAGACAGCAGTGTGGACAGACAGACAGACAGACAGACAGACAGACAGACAGACAGACAGACAGACAGACAGCAGTGTGGACATGCAGACAGACAGCAGTGTGGACATGCAGACAGACAGCAGTGTGGACATGCAGACAGACAGCAGTGTGGACATGCAGACAGACAGCAGTGTGGACATGCAGACAGACAGCAGTGTTGACATGCAGACAGACAGCAGTGTGGACATGCAGACAGACAGCAGTTTGGACATGCAGACAGACAGCAGTGTGGACATGCAGACAGACAGCAGTTTGGACATGCAGACAGACAGCAGTGTGGACATGCAGACAGACGGCAGTGTGGACATGCAGACAGACAGCAGTGTGGACATGCAGACAGACAGCAGTGTGGACATGCAGACAGACGGCAGTGTGGACATGCAGACAGACAGCAGTGTGGACATGCAGACAGACGGCAGTGTGGACATGCAGACAGACAGCAGTGTGGACATGCAGACAGACAGCAGTTTGGACATGCAGACAGACAGCAGTTTGGACATGCAGACAGACAGCAGTGTGGACAGACAGGCAGCAGTGTGGACATGCAGACAGACAGCAGTGTGGACATGCAGACAGACAGCAGTGTGGACAGACAGACAGCAGTGTGGACATGCAGACAGACAGCAGTGTGGACAGGCAGACAGCAGTGTGGACATGCAGACAGACAGCAGTGTGGACATGCAGACAGATGGCAGTGTGGACAGACAGACAGACAGCAGTTTGGACATGCAGACAGGCAGCAGTGTGGACATGCAGACAGACGGCAGTGTGGACATGCAGACAGACAGCAGTGTGGACATGCAGACAGACAGCAGTGTGGACAGACAGACAGACAGCAGTGTGGACATGCAGACAGACAGCAGTGTGGACATGCAGACAGACAGCAGTGTGGACATGCAGACAGACAGCAGTGTGGACATGCAGACAGACAGCAGTGTGGACATGCAGACAGACAGCAGTGTGGACATGCAGACAGACAGCAGTGTGGACAGACAGACAGCAGTGTGGACAGACAGACAACAGATAGTAGAGAGAGAGGAGTAGAGAGAGATGATGAGGGAGAGGGTAAGCGAGGGAGAGGAGAGAAATAGAGAGAGATGAGAGGTAAAGAGAGAGAGAACAAGAGAGAAGAGGAAGAGATAAGAGGGAGGACAGGAAAGGGAGAGGGGAGAGAGTTAGCCTTTTCCCTGCCTGCCTCACTGTGGGGTGGAGAAGATCAATCAAATGCAATTTGAAAAATGTCAACCTTCCATCTCTCTGCCATCACACCGCCGTACCCTCGCAGCCAATGTACCCTACACAGAGCCCACGTCCCAAAGGGCACCTTATTTCCTATATAGTGCACTACTTTTGACCAGAGTCCTATCAGAGAGGAGAGTAAAACTGTCCATGCCACATGCTCCCTACCGCTTGCAGCTTCCTAGCAGTTAATTATAAAACCTATTAGGTTTGGACTGCTGTTGAGAAGACTGTCAATAGATATGTGCTATGCGCCAACAAACACTTGTTTCCACAGAAGAATGAATTTAGCTGTTGTCTGACTGTCCACCCCGAACCCTATTATATTGACTTGCTTTCTTTATTTCCTATTTCCTATTTCCTATTTCCTTGAGAAATAAACTCAACGTGTCAAAGAAAACTTGGTACATAAACAAACACACAATTATTATTTACCCGACTTCAACAACAACAACATAACAAATCGCAGAAACTTCGGACCGAAGATCCTTTATTTACAGAGGGCTGTTAATATCCAAGACCAAAAACCTAGCCGGTTGTCAAGGCGATTTGAGCCACCTGACTGTCGGTGAGAGTGTCTCCGGGAGAGATGTTTCATCCACAGATAACCCAGCTCACTGCTGAGGTAGAGAAGTTTCTATTATACTGCCTACATTCCTCACTCACTTAGTCTGCCTCCCAAATGGTTCCCTATTTCCTCCTGTCCGCACTACTTTAGACCAGAACCCTGCGTGGTGCGTAGGCGGTAGGGTGCTCTTTGGGACGCACAATGTGCCAGAAACCAAAATGGAAAATAAATGATTCATGGTAAAGAAATCAACAGTTCTTCCCTAAAAACCACAAGTATCTTCTTCATCTGTACGCCATATAGAAGTCCCAAATCGCACCCTATTCCCTACATAGTACACTACTTTTGACCAAATCAAATCAAATCAAATGTATTTATATAGCCCTTCGTACATCAGCTGATATCTCAAAGTGCTGTACAGAAACCCAGCCTAAAACCCCAAACAGCAAGCAATGCAGGTGTAGAAGCACGGTGGCTAGGAAAAACTCCCTAGAAAGGCCAAAACCTAGGAAGAAACCTAGAGAGGAACCAGGCTATGTGGGGTGGCCAGTCCTCTTCTGGCTGTGCCGGGTGGAGATTATAACAGAACATGGCCAAGATGTTCAAATGTTCATAAATGACCAGCATGGTCGAATAATAGTAAGGCAGAACAGTTGAAACTGGAGCAGCAGCACAGTCAGGTGGACTGGGGACAGCAAGGAGTCATCATGTCAGGTCGTCCTGGGGCACGGTCCTTGGGCTCAAGGTCCTCCGAGAGAGAAAGAAGTAGAGAATTAGAGAACGCACACTTAGATTCACACAGGACACCGAATAGGACAGGAGAACCTACACGTAGCGTACGTGTAGGTATGTACGGCAGGACCAAATCAGAGAGATAGGTAGGAGCAAGCCCATGTAATGCTTTGTAGGTTAGCAGTAAAACCTTGAAATCAGCCCTTGCTTTGACAGGAAGCCAGTGTAGAGAGGCTAGCACTGGAGTAATATGATCAAATTTTTTGGTTCTAGTCAGGATTCTAGCAGCCGTATTTAGCACTAACTGAAGTTTATTTAGTGCTTTATCCGGGTAGCCGGAAAGTAGAGCATTGCAGTAGTCTAACCTAGAAATGACAAAAGCATGGATTCATTTTTCTGCATCATTTTTGACAGAAAGTTTCTGATTTTTGCAATATTACGTAGATGGAAAAAAGCTGTCCTCGAAATGGTCTTGATATGTTCTTCAAAAGAGAGATCACACTGGACTGGGTATTGGTTCTCAACCACACTGGACTCAGATAGTGGACAGGACTGGGTACTGGTTCTCAACCACACTGGACTCAGATAGTGGACAGGACTGGGTATCGGTTCTCAACCACACTGGACTTAGATAGTGGACAGGACTGGGTACTGGTTCTCAACCACACTGGACTCAGATAGTGGACAGGACTGGGTATTGGTTCTCAACCACACTGGACTTAAATAGTGGACAGGACTGGGTACTGGTTCTCAACCACACTGGACTCAGATAATGGACAGGACTGGGTATTGGTTCTCAACCACACTGGACTCAGATAGTGGACTGGACTGAGTATTGGTTCTCAACCACACTGGACTTAGATAGTGTACAGGACTGGGTATTGGTTCTCAACCACACTGGACTTAGATAGTGTACAGGACTGGGTATTGGTTCTCAACCACACTGGACTCAGATAATGGACAGGACTGGGTATTGGTTCTCAACCACACTGGACTTAGATAGTGTACAGGACTGGGTATTGGTTCTCAACCACACTGGACTCAGATAATGGACAGGACTGGGTATTGGTTCTCAACCACACTGGACTCAGATAGTGGACTGGACTGGGTATTGGTTCTCAACCACACTGGACTCAGATAATGGACAGGACTGGGTATTGGTTCTCAACCACACTGGACTCAGATAGTGGACAGGACTGGGTACTGGTTCTCAACCTCTACTCAAACTTGCAATTCCTCTGTACTGCTGTTTCTTTTGTAAGAAGCTGTGATAACTTTCTGCTGTATCTACAGTGCCTTGCAAAAGTTTTCGGCCCCCTTGAACTTTGCGACCTTTTGCCACATTACAGGCTTCAAACATAAAGATATAAAACTGTATTTTTTTGTGAAGAATCAACAACAAGTGGGACACAATCATGAAGTGGAACGACATTTATTGGATATTTCAAACTTTTTAACAAATCAAAAACTGAAAAATTGGGCGTGCAAAATTATTCAGCCCCTTTACTTTCAGTGCAGCAAACTCTCTCCAGAAGTTCAGTGAGGATCTCTGAATGATCCAATGTTGACCTAAATGACTAATGATGATAAATACAATCCACCTGTGTGTAATCAAGTCTCCGTATAAATGCACCTGCACTGTGATAGTCTCAGAGGTCCGTTAACTTCTTGCGGCGAGCCATCCCGGATCTGGGATCGTGAATACAGCCTCAAGCTCATTACCATAACGCAAGGTTAACTATTCATGAAAATCGCAAATGAAATGAAATCAATATGCTAGCTCTCAAGCTTAGCCTTTTGTTAACAACACTGTAAGCTCAGATTTTCAAAATATGCTTCTCAACCATAGCAAAACAAGCCTTTGTGTAACAGTATTGATAGCTATTGATAGCTAGCATTAGCATTTAGCGTTAGCATTCAGCAGGCAACATTTTCACAAAAACCAGAAAACCATTCAAATAAAATAATTTACCTTTGAAGAACTTCGGATGTTTTCAATGAGGAGACTCTCAGTTAGATAGCAAATGTTCAGTTTTTCCTGAAAGATTATTTGTTTAGGAGAAATTGCTCCATTTTGTGCGTCACGTTTAGCTACTAAAAAACCTGTATCCAGGATTGTGTAAATCTATCCACAAGCTCATTAGCATAACACAACGTTAACTATTCATGAAAATCGCAAATTAAATTAAATCAATATGCTAGCTCTCAAGCTTAGCCTTTTGTTAACAACACTGTCATCTCAGATTTTCAAAAAATATGCTTCTCAACCATAGCAAAACTAGCATTTGTGTAACAGTATTGATAGCTATTGATAGCTAGCATTAGCATTTAGCGTTAGCATTCAGCAGGCAACATTTCACAAAAACCAGAAAACCATTCAAATAAAATAATTTACCTTTGAAGAACTTCGGATGTTTTCAATGAGACTCTCAGTTAGATAGCAAATGTTCAGTTTTTCCTGAAAGATTATTTGTGCAGTAGAAATCGGTCCGTTTTCTGCGTCATGTTTGGCTACCAAAAAAAACGAAAATTCATTCGTCAAAACACCAAACTTTTTTCCAAATTAACTCCATAATATCGACTGAAACATGGTAAACGTTGTTTATAATCAATCCTCAACGTGTTTTTCACATATCTCTTCGATGATATATCGTTCGTGGAAGTGTGCTTTCCTCTCTGAATCCCATGGGAAAATGCCTGCAGCTGAAGATTACGCACCAATTTAGACAAAGGACACCAGGCGGACACCTGGTAAATGTAGTCTCTTATGGCCAAACTTCCAATGATATGCCTACAAATACGTCACAATGCTGCAGACATCTTGGACGAACGGCAGAGAGCTTATGCTCGTTCATGGCACATTCACAGCCATATAAGGAGACGATGGACAACAGAGCCTCAAAAATTCTGCTCATTTCCTGTTTGAGGTTTCATCTTGGTTTCGCCTGTAGCATGAGTTCTGTGGCACTCACAGATAATATCTTTGCAGTTTGGGAAACGTCAGAGTGTTTTCTTTCCAAAGCTGCTAATTATATGCATAGTCGAGCATCTTTTCGTGACAAAATATTGAGCTTAAAATGGGCACGTTTTTATCCAATAATGACATAGCGCCCCCCATAGGTTGAAGAGGTTAAAAGCGCAGAGAGCATCATGAAGAACAAGAAACACACCAGGCAGGTCCGAGATACTGTTGTGAAGAAGTTTAAAGCCGGATTTGGATACAAAAATATTTCCCAAGCCTTAAACATCCCAAGGAGCACTGTGCAAGCGATAATATTTAAATGGAAGGAGTATCAGACCACTGCAAATCTACCAAGACCTGGCCGTCCCTCTAAACTTTCAGCTCATACAAGGAGAAGACTGATCAGAGATGCATCCAAGAGGCCCATGATCACTCTGGATGAACTGCAGAGATCTACAGCTGAGGTGGGGAGACTCTGTCCATAGGACAACAATCAGTCGTATATTCTTCCAAACATGTGGAAGAAGGTGCTCTGGTCAGGATGAAACCAAAATTGAACTTTTGGCAACAATGCTAAATGTTATGTTTGGCGTAAAGCAACACAGCTCATCACCCTGAACACATCATCCCCACTGTCAAACATGGTGGTGGCAGCATCATGGTTTGGGCCTGCTTTTCTTCAGCAGGGACAGGGAAGATGGTTAAAATTGATGGAAGATGGATGAGCCAAATACAGAACATTCTGGAAGAAACCTGATGGAGTCTGGGGAAAGACCTGAGACTGGGACGGAGATTTGTCAACAAGACAATGATTCAAAACATAAAGCAGACTCACAATGGAATGGTTCAAAATAAAGACATATTCAGGTGTTAGAATGGCAGTCAAAGTTCAGACTTGAACGGAATCGGTAATCTGAGGAAAGAACTGAAGAACCAGCGTTCACAAATGCTTCATCCGGGACCTCTCACTGAGTTTCGGACGCCATTGTTCTATGAAGGAGGAATGAAAATCTATTCTATGTGCAAAATTGAGATATATACTTATGATATTGCATCGTATAAAATATATATGAATAAAGTATTAACTTAAGGGGCTGAATAATTTGCACTAATTTTCGTTTTATTTTGTTAAAAAGTTTGAAATATCCATTAAATAAACATTCCTACTTCATGATTAAAACCACTGTTATAAAGATTCTCAAGAAAGAGATATTTATATCTTATGTTT
>NW_026288527.1:0-3986 GCF_023373465.1 Oncorhynchus keta
GAAAGCCTAACACGGAACCCAAACCGTCTGTGTGCAGTGGCGCCATCGTGCATAAATGTATTTTGTCCCCTACACCAAACACAATCACAACACGCAGGTTAAAATATCAAAACAAACTCTGAACCAATTACATTTATTTGGGGACAGGTCGAAAAGCATTAAACCTTTTATGGCAATTTAGCTAGCTAGCCTGCACTTGGTAGCTAATTTGTCCTATTTAGCTAGTTAGCTTGCACTTGCTAGCTAGTTTGGCCTATTTAGCTAGCTTTACACTTTCTAGCTAATTTTGTCCTATTTAGCTAGCTTGCACTTGTTAGCTAATTTGTCCTATTTAGCTAGCTTGCACTTGCTAGCTAATTTGTCCTATTTTTTACATTTACATTTAAGTCATTTAGCAGACGTCTTATCCAGAGCGACTTACAAATTGGTGCATACACCTTATGGCATCCAGTGGAACAGCCACTTGCATCTAAATCTTTTTTGGGGGTGAGAAGGATTATTTACCCTTACTCTACTCCTATCCTAGGTATTCCTTGAAGAGGTGGGGTTTCAGGTGTCTCCGGAAGGTGGTGATTGACTCCGCTGTCCTGGCGTCGTGAGGGGAGTTTGTTCCACCATTGGGGGCCAGAGCAGCGAACAGTTTTGACTGGGCTGAGGAACTGTACTTCCTCAGTGGTAGGGAGGCGAGCAGGCCAGAGGTGGATGAACGCAGTGCCCTTGTTTGGGTGTAGGGCCTGATCAGAGCCTGAGGTACTGAGGTGCCGTTCCCTCACAGTCCGTAGGCAAGCACCATGGTCTTGTAGCGGATGCGAGCTTCAACTGGAAGCCAGTGGAGAGAGCGGAGGAGCTGGGTGACGTGCGAGAACTGGGAAGGTTGAACACCAGACGGGCTGCGGCGTTCTGGATGAGTTGTAGGGGTTTAATGGCACAGGCAGGGAGCCCAGCCAACAGCGAGCTTGCAGTAATCAAGACGGGGAGATGACAAGTGCCTGGATTAGGACCTGCGCCGCTTCCTGTGTGTGAGGCAGGGTCGTACTCTGCGGATGTTGTGGAGCATGAACTACAGGAACGGGACACCGCCTTGATGTTAGTTGAGAACGCCAGGGTGTTAGTGATCACGCCAAGGTTGCCCTAGCGCTCTGGGAGGAGGACACAATGGAGTTGTCAACCGTGATGGCGAGATCATGGAACGGGCAGTCCTTCCTCGGGGAGGAAGAGGAGCTCCGCCTTGCTGAGGTTCAGCTTGAGGTGGTGATCCGTCATCCACACTGATATGTCTGCCAGACATGCAGAGATGCGATTCGCCACCTGGTCAGAAGGGAAAGGAGAAGATTAATTGTGTGTCGTCTGCATAGCAATGATAGGAGAGACCATGTGAGGTTATGACAGAGCCAAGTGACTTGGTGTATAGCGAGAATAAGAGAGGGCCTAGAACAGAGCCCTGGGGGACACCAGTGGTGAGAGCGCGTGGTGAGGAGACAGATCTCGCCACGCCACCGGTAGGAGCGACCTGTCAGGTAGGACGCAATCTAAGCGTGGCCGCGCCGGAGATGCCCAACTCGGAGAGGGTGGAGAGGAGGATCTGATGGTTCACAGTATCAAGGCAGCCGATAGGTCTAGAAGGATGAGAGCAGAGGAGAGAGAGTTAGCTTTAGCAGTGCGGAGCGCCTCCGTGATACAGAGAAGAGCAGTCTCAGTTGAGTGACTAGTCTTGAAACCTGACTGATTTGGATCAAGAAGGTCATTCTGAGAGAGATAGCGGTAGAGGCCAAGGGGACGGTACGCTCAAGAGTTTTGGAGAGAAAAGAGAGAAGGGATACTGGTCTGTAGTTGTTGACATCGGAGGGATCGAGTGTAGGTTTTTTCAGAAGGGGTGCAACTCGCTCTTGAAGACGGGAGGGACGAGCCAGCGGTCAGGGATGAGTTGATGAGCGAGGTGAGGTAAGGGAGAAGGTCTCCGGAAAATGGTCTGGAGAAGAGAGGAGGGGATAGGGTCAAGCGGGCAGGTTGTTGGGCGGCCGGGCCGCTCACAAAGACGCGAGATTTCATCTGGAGAGAGAGGGAGAAAGAGGTCAGAGCATAGGTAGGGCAGTGTGGCAGAACCACGGTGTCAGTTTGACTTAGCAAACGAGGATCGATGTCGCCGACCTTCTTTTCAAAATGGTTGACGAAGTCATCTGCAGAGAGGGGGAGGAGGGGGGATTCAGGAGGAGGAGAAGGTGGCAAAGAGCTTCCTAGGGTTAGAGGCAGATGCTTGAATTTAGAATGGTAGAAAGTGGCTTTAGCAGCAGACAGAGGAGGAAAATGTAGAGGGAGGGAGGAAAAGGATGCCAGGTCCGCAGGGAGGCGAGTTTTCCTCCATTCCGCCGGCTGCCCGGAGCCCTGTTCTGTGAGCTCCGCAATGAGTCATGTCGAGCCACGGAGCGGGGAGGGAGGACCGGAGTCAGCCTGGAGGATAGGGGACATAGAGAGTCAAAGATGCAGTAAGGGAGGAGAGGAGGGTTGAGGAGGCAGAATCAGGAGATAGGTTGGAGAAAGTTTGAGCAGAGGGAAGAGATGATAGGATGGAAGAGGAGAGAGTAGCGGGGGAGAGAGCGAAGGTTGGGACGGCGCGATACCATCCGAGTAGGGGGCAGTGTGGGAAGTGTTGGATGAGAGCGAGAGGGAGAAAGGATACAAGGTAGTGGTCGGAGACTTGGAGGGAGTTGCAATGAGGTTAGTGGAAGAACAGCATCTAGTAAAGATGAGGTCAAGCGTATTGCCTGCCTTGTGAGTAGGGGGAAGGTGAGAGGGTGAGGTCAAAAGAGGAGAGGAGTGGAAAGAAGGAGGCAGAGAGGAATGAGTCAAAGGTAGGCGTGGGGAGGTTAAAGTCAGCCCAGAACTGTGAGAGGTGAGCCGTCCTCAGGAAAGGAGCTTATCAAGGCATCAAGCTCATTGATGAACTCTCCGAGGGAACCTGGAGGGCGATAAATGATAAGGATGTTAAGCTTGAAAGGGCTGGTAACTGTGACAGCATGGAATTCAAAGGAGGCGATAGACAGATGGGTAAGGGAGAAGAGAGAGAAAGACCACTTGGGAGAGATGAGGATCCCGGTGCCACCACCCCGCTGACCAGAAGCTCTCGTGGTGTGCGAGAACACGTGGGCGGATGAAGAGAGAGCAGTAGGAGTGGCAGTGTTATCTGTGGTGATCCATGTTTCCGTCAGTGCCAAGAAGTCAAGGGACTGGAGGGAGGCATAGGCTGAGATGAACTCTGCCTTGTTGGCCGCAGATCGGCAGTTCCAGAGGCTACCGGAGACCTGGAACTCCACGTGGGTCGTAGCGCTGGGACCACCAGAGTAGGGTGGTCGCGGCCACGCGGTGTGGAGCGTTTGTATGGTCTGTGCAGAGAGGAGAGAACAGGGATAGACAGACACATAGCTATGCTTGGCTAGCTACGATCAAACAAATCAAACCGTTGTACTGTAATGAAATGAAATGAAAATGTGAAACTACCTGACCGGGTTGTTGAATTCGAAACAGTTGGCTAGCTAGCAGAGTCTCCTACGTTAAGGACTGACAAATAGCTGGCTAGCGACCCTCAGTGAATTAAGATAATCACTCCAAGGCTACACACACTAAACTACACAATTATCTTGGAAACAAAGACAGCTATGTAGCTAGCTAACACTAGACTAATCAAGTCGTTCAGTTGAGTGAATAGCACTACAGTGATGCTAATCCGTGTGCGTTAGCTAGCGTTGCTAGCTCCTGGGCGAATAGCAGTGAAGGCTACATTAGGGCGACGAAATACGATAATTATGCAATTATCTCTGATACAAGGACGGCTATGTAGCTAGCTAAGAAGAATTGCTAAGATTAGACAAATCAACCGTTGTACTATAATGAAATGTAATGAAAAGTTATACAACCTGCAGAGCGAAGTGCGAATGCGACCGCTCGCTCCAACCCGGGAACGGAACTAGCTAGCTTGCTGTTGCTAGCTA
>NW_026288528.1:0-2792 GCF_023373465.1 Oncorhynchus keta
ATCAATGTACTGCCTTCCGCCTGGCTACTCCAACCTCGGCCAACAGCTCCGCCCCCGCAGCTCCTCGCCCCAAGCCTCACCAGGTTCTCCTTTACCCAAATCCAGATAGCAGATGTTCTGAAAAGAGCTGCAAAACCTGGACCCGTACAAATCAGCTGGGCTTGACAATCTGGACCCTCTATTTCTGAAACTATCCGCCGCCATTGTCTCAACCCCTATTACTTCAGCCTGTTCAATCTCTCTTTCATATCGTCCTGAGATCCCCAAGGATTGGAAAGCTGCCGCAGTCATCCCCTCTTCAAAGGGGAGACACCCTGGACCCAAACTGTTACAGACCTATATCCATCCTGCCCTGCCTATCTAAGGTCTTCGAAAGCCAAGTCAACAAACAGATCACTGTCCATCTCGAATCCCACCGTACCTTCTCCGCTGTGCAATCTGGTTTCCGAGCCGGTCACGGGTGCACCTCAGCCACACTCAAGGTACTAAATGATATCATAACCGCCATCGATAAAAGACAGTACTGTGCAGCCGTCTTTATCGACCTTGCCAAGGCTTTCGACTCTGTCAATCACCATATTCTTATCGGCAGACTCAGTAGCCTCGGTTTTTCGGATGACTGCCTTGCCTGGTTCACCAATTACTTTGCAGACAGAGTTCAGTGTGTCAAATCGGAGGGCATGCTGTCCGGTCCTATGGCAGTCTCTATGGGGGTGCCACAGGGTTCAATTCTCGGGCCGACTCTTTTCTCTGTATATATCCGGTTCCGGTTGGAGACGAGCGGTCGCATTCGGTCGCATTCGCACTTCGCTCTGCAGGTTGTATAACTTTTTCATTACATTTCATTACATTTCATTATAGTACAACGGTTGATTTGTCTAATCTTAGCAATTCTTCTTAGCTAGCTACATAGCCGTCCTTGTATCAGAGATAATTGCATAATTATCGTATTTACGTCGCCCTAACGTAGCCTTCACTGCTATTCGCCCAGGAGCTAGCTAACGCTAGCTAACGCACACAGATTAGCATCACTGTAGTGCTATTCACTCAACTGTACGACTTGATTAGTTTACTGTTAGCTAGCTACATAATCTTAGCCATTCTTCTTAGCTAGCTACATAGCCGTCCTTGTATCAGAGATAATTGCATAATTATCGTATTTCGTATTTCGTCGCCCTAACGTAGCCTTCACTGCTATTCGCCCAGGAGCTAGCAACGCTAGCTAACGCACACAGATTAGCATCACTGTAGTGCTATTCACTCAACTGTACGACTTGATTAGTTCAGTGTTAGCTAGCTACATAGCTGTCTTTGTTTCCAAGATAATTGTGTAGTTTAGTGTGTGTAGCCTTGGAGTGATTATCTTAATTCACTGAGGTTCGCTAGCCAGCTATTTGTCGTCCTTAACGTAGGAGACTCTGCTAGCTAGCCAACGTCTACTGAATAGAACTCAACCGGTCGCATTCACAGGTAGTATCACATTTTCATTTCATTACAGTACAACGGTTTGATTTGTTTGATCGTAGCTAGCTACATAGCTAGCTACATAGCCGTCTTTGTTTCAAAGATAATTGTGTAGTCTAGAGCGATTTCCTAGGTTAGCTAGCCAGCTATTGTCGTTCTTTTAACTCAACGTAACGTAAACAACACTGCTAGCTAGCCAGCTAGCCCCGAATAGCAGCACTGTAGAAATTATTACACTCAACGGAACGACTTGATTAGTGTAGTGTCAACAACGCAGCTACTGCCAGCTAGCCTACTTTAGCAGTACTGTATCATTTTAATCATTTTAGTCAATAAGATTCTTGCTACGTAAGCCTAACTTTCTGAACATTCGAGACGTGTAGTCCGCTTGTCATTCCAATTTCCTTGCATTAGCGTAGCCTTTTCTGTAGCCTGTCAACTATGTGTCTGTCTATCCCTGTTCTCTCCTCTCTGCACAGACCATACAAACGCTCCACACCGCGTGGCCGCGACCACCTAACCTGGTGGTCCCAGCGCGTACGACCCACGTGGAGTTCCAGGTCTCCGGTAGCCTCTGGAACTGCCAATCTGCGGCCAACAAGGCAGAGTTCATCTCAGCCTATGCCTCCCTCCAGTCCCTTGACTTCTTGGCACTGACGGAAACATGGATCACCACAGATAACACTGCTACTCCTACTGCTCTCTCCTCGTCCGCCCACGTGTTCTCGCACACCCCGAGGCTTCTGGTCAGCGGGGTGGTGGCACCGGGATCCTCATCTCTCCCAAGTGGTCTTTCTCTCTTTCTCCCCTTACCCATCTGTCTATTGCCTCCTTTGAATTCCATGCTGTCACAGTTACCAGCCCTTTCAAGCTTAACATCCTTATCATTTATCGCCCTCAGGTTCCCTCGGAGAGTTCATCAATGAGCTTGATGCCTTGATAAGCTCCTTTCCTGAGGACGGCTCACCTCTCACAGTTCTGGGCGACTTTAACCTCCCCACGTCTACCTTTGACTCATTCCTCTCTGCCTCCTTCTTTCCACTCCTCTCCTCTTTTGACCTCACCCTCTCACCTTCCCCCCTACTCACAAGGCAGGCAATACGCTTGACCTCATCTTTACTAGATGCTGTTCTTCCACTAACCTCATTGCAACTCCCCTCCAAGTCTCCGACCACTACCTTGTATCCTTTTCCCTCTCGCTCTCATCCAACACTTCCCACACTGCCCCTACTCGGATGGTATCGCGCCGTCCCAACCTTCGCTCTCTCTCCCCCGCTACTCTCTCCTCTTCCATCCTATCTTCTCTTCCCTCTGCTCAAACTTTCTCC
>NW_026288529.1:0-3126 GCF_023373465.1 Oncorhynchus keta
TGCTGTTAACACACTGACCCTCTGGCTGGCTGCTGTTAACACACTGACCCTCTGGCTGGCTGCTGAACACACTGACCCTCTGGCTGGCTGCTGTTAAAACACTGACCCTCTGGCTGGCTGCTGTTAACACACTGACCTTCTGGCTGGCTGCTGTTAACACACTGACCCTCTGGCTGGCTGCTGTTAAAACACTGACCTTCTGGCTGGCTGCTGTTAACCCACTGACCCTCTGGCTGGCTGCTGTTAACACACTGACTCTTCTGACTGGCTGCTGTTAACACACTGACCCTCTGGCTGGCTGCTGTTAACCCACTGACCCTCTGGCTGGCTGCTGTTAACACACTGACCCTCTGGCTGGCTGCTGTTAACACACTGACCCTCTGGCTGCTGCTGTTAACACACTGACCCTCTGGCTGGCTGCTGTTAGCACACTGACCTCTCTGGCTGGCTGCTGTTAACACACTGACCCTCTGGCTGGCTGCTGTTAACACACTGACCTTCTGGCCGGCTGCTGTTGTCTGGCTGACCTCTGATGGCTACTAACCCACTGACCCTCTGGCTGGCTGCTGTTAACACACTGACCTTCTGGCTGGCTGCTGTTAACACACTGACCTTCTGGGCTGGCTGCTGTTAACACACTGACCTTCTGGCTGGCTGCTGTTAACACACTGACCTTCTGGCTGGCTGCTGTTAACACACTGACCCTCTGGCTGGCTGATGTTAACACACTGACCCTCTTGGCTGGCTGCTGTTAACACACTGACCTCTCTGGCTGGCTGCTGTTAACACACTGACCTTCCTGGCTGGCTGCTGTTAACACACTGACCTCTGACTGGCTGCTGTTAACACACTGACCCTCTGGCTGGCTGCTGTTAACACACTGACCTTCTGGCTGGCTGCTGTTAACACACTGACCTTCTGGCTGGCTGCTGTTAACACACTGACCCTCTGGCTGGCTGCTGTTAACCCACTGACCTTCTGGCTGGCTGCTGTTAACACACTGACCTTCTGGCTGGCTGCTGTTAACACACTGACCCTCTGGCTGGCTGCTGTTAACACACTGACCTTCTGGCTGGCTGCTGTTAACACACTGACCCTTCTGGCTGGCTGCTGTTAACACACTGACCCTCTGGCTGGCTGCTGTTAACACACTGACCTTCTGACTGGCTGCTGTTAACACACTGACCCTCTGGCTGGCTGCTGTTAACACACTGACCTTCTGGCTGGCTGCTGTTAACACACTGACCCTCTGGCTGGCTGCTGTTAACACACTGACCCTCTGGCTGGCTGCTGTTAACACACTGACCCTCTGGCTGGCTGCTGTTAACACACTGACCTTCTGGCTGGCTGCTGTTAACACACTGACCTTCTGGCTGGCTGCTGTTAACACACTGACCCTCTGGCTGGCTGCTGTTAACACACTGACCCTCTGGCTGGCTGCTGTTAACACACTGACCTTCTGGCTGGCTGCTGTTAACACACTGACCCTCTGGCTGGCTGCTGTTAACACACTGACCCTCTGGCTGGCTGCTGTTAACACACTGACCCTCTGGCTGGCTGCTGTCACACACTGACCCTCTGGCTGGCTGCTGTTAACACACTGACCTCTCTGGCTGGCTGCTGTTAACACACTGACCTTCTGGCTGGCTGCTGTTAACACACTGACCCTCTGGCTGGCTGCTGTTAACACACTGACCTTCTGGCTGGCTGCTGTTAACACACTGACCCTCTGGCTGGCTGCTGTTAACACACTGACCCTCTGGCTGGCTGCTGTTAACACACTGACCCTCTGGCTGGCTGCTGTTAACACACTGACCTTCTGGCTGGCTGCTGTTAACACACTGACCCTTCTGGCTGGCTGCTGTTAACACACTGACCCTCTGGCTGGCTGCTGTTAACACACTGACCCTCTGGCTGGCTGCTGTTAACACACTGACCTTCTGGCTGGCTGCTGTTAACACACTGACCTCTCTGGCTGCTGCTGCTGGTCTAACACACTGACCCTCTGGCTGGCTGCTGTTAACACACTGACCCTCTGGCTGGCTGCTGTTAACACACTGACCCTCTGGCTGGCTGCTGTTAACACACTGACCCTCTGGCTGGCTGCTGTTAACACACTGACCCTCTGGCTGGCTGCTGTTAACACACTGACCTTCTGGCTGGCTGCTGTTAACACACTGACCCTCTGGCTGGCTGCTGTTAACACACTGACCCTCTGGCTGGCTGCTGTTAACACACTGACCCTCTGGCTGGCTGCTGTTAACACACTGACCCTCTGGCTGGCTGCTGTTAACACACTGACCCTCTGGCTGGCTGCTGTTAACACACTGACCCTCTGGCTGGCTGCTGTTAACACACTGACCTTCTGGCTGGCTGCTGTTAACACACTGACCCTCTGGCTGGCTGCTGTTAACACACTGACCCTCTGGCTGGCTGCTGTTAACACACTGACCTTCTGGCTGGCTGCTGTTAACACACTGACCTTCTGGCTGGCTGCTGTTAACACACTGACCCTCTGGCTGGCTGCTGTTAACACACTGACCCTCTGGCTGGCTGCTGTTAACACACTGACCTTCTGGCTGGCTGCTGTTAACACACTGACCCTCTGGCTGGCTGCTGTTAACACACTGACCCTTCTGGCTGGCTGCTGTTAACACACTGACCCTCTGGCCGGCTGCTGCTAACCCACTGACCTTCGGCTGCTACACACACTGACCTTCTGGCTGGCTGCTGGGTTATCTCACTGACCCTCTGGCTGGCTGCTGTTAACCCACTTGACCCTCTGGCTGGCTACAGTTAACCCACTGACCCTCTGGCTGGCTGCTGTTAACAGACTTCTGTGACACACTGACCTGGCTGGCTGCTGTTAACACACTGACCCTCTGGCTGGCTGCTGTTAACACACTGACCTTCTGGCTGGCTGCTGTTAACACACTGACCCTCTGGCTGGCTGCTGTTAACACACTGACCCTCTGGCTGGCTGCTGTTAACACACTGACCTTCTGGCTGGCTGCTGTTAATAAATTGACCTGCTGGCTACAACACACTGACCCTCTGGCTGGCTGCTGTTAACATCACCTGACCTCCTGGCTGGCTGCTGTTAGCCCACTGACTCCTCTGGCTGGC
>NW_026288530.1:5000-29835 GCF_023373465.1 Oncorhynchus keta
ACACTATAGACAGGTCATGATATTCCTGTTTAATAACACTATAGACAGGTCATGATATTCCCTGTTTAATAACACTATAGACAGGTCACATATTCCCTGTTTAATGACACTATAGACAGGTCATGATATTCCCTGTTTAATAACACTATAGACAGGTCACATATTCCCTGTTTAATAACACTATAGACAGGTCATGATATTCCCTGTTTAATGACACTATAGACAGGTCATGATATTCCCTGTTTAATAACACTATAGACAGGTCATGATATTCCCTGTTTAATAACACTATAGACAGGTCATGATATTCCCTGTTTAATAACACTATAGACAGGCCATGATATTCCCTGTTTAATAACACTATAGACAGGTCATGATATTCCCTGTTTAATAACACTATAGACAGGTCATGATATTCCTGTTTAATAACACTATAGACAGGTCACATATTCCCTGTTTAATAACACTATAGACAGGTCATGATATTCCCTGTTTAATAACACTATAGACAGGTCATGATATTCCCTGTTTAATAACACTATAGACAATCATGATATTCCCTGTTTAATGACACTATAGACAGGTCATGATATTCCCTGTTTAATAACACTATAGACAGGTCATGATATTCCCTGTTTAATAACACTATAGACAGGTCATGATATTCCCTGTTTAATAACACTATAGACAGGTCATGATATTCCCTGTTTAATAACACTATAGACAGGTCATGATATTCCCTGTTTAATAACACTATAGACAGGTCATGATATTCCCTGTTTAATAACACTATAGACAGGTCATGATATTCCTGTTTAATAACACTATAGACAGGTCATGATATTCCCTGTTTAATAACACTATAGACAGGTCATGATATTCCCTGTTTAATAACACTATAGACAGGTCATGATATTCCCTGTTTAATAACACTATAGACAGGTCATGATATTCCCTGTTTAATAACACTATAGACAGGTCATGATATTCCCTGTTTAATGACACTATAGACAGGTCATGATATTCCCTGTTTAATAACACTATAGACAGGTCATGATATTCCTGTTTAATAACACTATAGACAGGTCATGATATTCCCTGTTTAATGACACTATAGACAGGTCATGATATTCCCTGTTTAATGACACTATAGACAGGTCATGATATTCCCTGTTTAATAACACTATAGACAGGTCATGATATTCCCTGTTTAATGACACTATAGACAGGTCATGATATTCCCTGTTTAATAACACTATAGACAGGTCATGATATTCCCTGTTTAATAACACTATAGACAGGTCACATATTCCCTGTTTAATGACACTATAGACAGGTCATGATATTCCCTGTTTAATAACACTATAGACAGGTCATGATATTCCCTGTTTAATAACACTATAGACAGGTCATGATATTCCCTGTTTAATAACACTATAGACAGGTCATGATATTCCCTGTTTAATAACACTATAGACAGGTCATGATATTCCCTGTTTAATAACACTATAGACAGGTCATGATATTCCTGTTTAATAACACTATAGACAGGTCATGATATTCCCTGTTTAATGACACTATAGACAGGTCATGATATTCCCTGTTTAATAACACTATAGACAGGTCATGATATTCCCTGTTTAATAACACTATAGACAGGTCATGATATTCCCTGTTTAATAACACTATAGACAGGTCATGATATTCCCTGTTTAATTTAATATATTCCCTGTTTAATAACACTATAGACAGGTCATGATATTCCCTGTTTAATAACACTATAGACAGGTCATGATATTCCCTGTTTAATAACACTATAGACAGGTCATGATATTCCCTGTTTAATAACACTATAGACAGGTCATGATATTCCCTGTTTAATAACACTATAGACAGGTCATGATATTCCCTGTTTAATAACACTATAGACAGGTCATGATATTCCCTGTTTAATAACACTATAGACAGGCCATGATATTCCCTGTTTAATAACACTATAGACAGGTCATGATATTCCCTGTTTAATGACACTATAGACAGGTCATGATATTCCCTGTTTAATAACACTATAGACTATATTCCCTGTTTAATAACACTATAGACAGGTCACATATTCCCTGTTTAATAACACTATAGACAGGTCATGATATTCCCTGTTTAATAACTATAGACAGGTCATGATATTCCTGTTTAAGACAGGTCATGATATTCCCTGTTTAATGACACTATAGACAGGTCATGATATTCCCTGTTTAATAACACTATAGACAGGTCATGATATTCCCTGTTTAATGACACTAGACAGGTCATGATATTCCCTGTTTAATGACACTATAGACAGGTGATATTCCCTGTTTAATAACACTATAGACAGGTCATGATATTCCCTGTTTAATGACACTACAGACAGGTCATGATATTCCCTGTTTAATAACACTATAGACAGGTCACATATTCCCTGTTTAATAACACTATAGACAGGCCATGATATTCCCTGTTTAATAACACTATAGACAGGTCATGATATTCCCTGTTTAATGACACTATAGACAGGTCATGATATTCCCTGTTTAATAACACTATAGACAGGTCATGATATTCCCTGTTTAATAACACTATAGACAGGTCATGATATTCCCTGTTTAATAACACTATAGACAGGTCATGATATTCCCTGTTTAATAACACTATAGACAGGTTATGATATTCCTGTTTAATAACACTATAGACAGGCCATGATATTCCCTGTTTAATAACACTATAGACAGGCCATGATATTCCCTGTTTAATAACACTATAGACAGGTCATGATATTCCCTGTTTAATAACACTATAGACAGGTCACATATTCCCTGTTTTAATTTAATAACACTATAGACAGGTCATGATATTCCTGTTTAATAACACTATAGACAGGTCATGATATTCCCTGTTTAATAACACTATAGACAGGCCATGATATTCCCTGTTTAATAACACTATAGACAGGCCATGATATTCCCTGTTTAATAACACTATAGACAGGTCATGATATTCCCTGTTTAATAACACTATAGACAGGTCATGATATTCCCTGTTTAATAACACTATAGACAGGTCATGATATTCCTGTTTAATGACACTATAGACAGGTCATGATATTCCCTGTTTAATAACACTATAGACAGGTTATGATATTCCCTGTTTAATAACACTATAGATAGGTCATGATATTCCCTGTTTAATAACACTATAGACAGGTCATGATATTCCCTGTTTAATGACCCTATAGACAGGTTATGATATTCCCTGTTTAATAACACTATAGACAGGTCATGATATTCCCTGTTTAATGACACTATAGACAGGTCATGATATTCCCTGTTTAATAACACTATAGACAGGTCATGATATTCCCTGTTTAATAACACTATAGACAGGTCACATATTCCCTGTTTAATGACACTATAGACAGGTCATGATATTCCCTGTTTAATAACACTATAGACAGGTCACATATTCCTGTTTAATAACACTATAGACAGGTCACATATTCCTGTTTAATGACACTATAGACAGGTCATGATATTCCCTGTTTAATAACACTATAGACAGGTCATGATATTCCCTGTTTAATGACACTATAGACAGGTCATGATATTCCCTGTTTAATAACACTATAGACAGGCCATGATATTCCCTGTTTAATAACACTATAGACAGGCCATGATATTCCCTGTTTAATAACACTATAGACAGGTCATGATATTCCCTGTTTAATAACACTATAGACAGGTCACATATTCCCTGTTTAATAACACTATAGACAGGTCACATATTCCCTGTTTAATAACACTATAGACAGGTCATGATATTCCCTGTTTAATAACACTATAGACAGGTCATGATATTCCCTGTTTAATGACACTATAGACAGGTCATGATATTCCCTGTTTAATAACACTATAGACAGGTCACATATTCCCTGTTTAATAACACTATAGACAGGTCACATATTCCCTGTTTAATAACACTATAGACAGGTCATGATATTCCCTGTTTAATAACACTATAGACAGGTCATGATATTCCCTGTTTAATGACCCTATAGACAGGTCATGATATTCCCTGTTTAATAACACTATAGACAGGTTATGATATTCCCTGTTTAATAACACTATAGACAGGCCATGATATTCCCTGTTTAATAACACTATAGACAGGTCATGATATTCCCTGTTTAATAACACTATAGACAGGTCATGATATTCCCTGTTTAATAACACTATAGACAGGTCATGATATTCCCTGTTTAATAACACTATAGACAGGTCATGATATTCCCTGTTTAATGACACTATAGACAGGTCATGATATTCCCTGTTTAATAACACTATAGACAGGTTATGATATTCCCTGTTTAATAACACTATAGACAGGTCATGATATTCCCTGTTTAATAACACTATAGACAGGTCATGATATTCCCTGTTTAATGACCCTATAGACAGGTTATGATATTCCCTGTTTAATAACACTATAGACAGGTCATGATATTCCCTGTTTAATGACACTATAGACAGGTCATGATATTCCCTGTTTAATAACACTATAGACAGGTCATGATATTCCCTGTTTAATAACACTATAGACAGGTCACATATTCCCTGTTTAATGACACTATAGACAGGTCATGATATTCCCTGTTTAATAACACTATAGACAGGTCATGATATTCCCTGTTTAATAACACTATAGACAGGTCACATATTCCCTGTTTAATGACACTATAGACAGGTCATGATATTCCCTGTTTAATAACACTATAGACAGGTCATGATATTCCCTGTTTAATGACACTATAGACAGGTCATGATATTCCCTGTTTAATAACACTATAGACAGGTCATGATATTCCCTGTTTAATAACACTATAGACAGGTCATGATATTCCCTGTTTAATAACACTATAGACAGGTCATGATATTCCCTGTTTAATGACACTATAGACAGGTCATGATATTCCCTGTTTAATAACACTATAGACAGGTCATGATATTCCCTGTTTAATAACACTATAGACAGGTCACATATTCCCTGTTTAATGACACTATAGACAGGTCATGATATTCCCTGTTTAATAACACTATAGACAGGTCATGATATTCCCTGTTTAATGACACTATAGACAGGTCATGATATTCCCTGTTTAATAACACTATAGACAGGTCATGATATTCCCTGTTTAATAACACTATAGACAGGTCATGATATTCCCTGTTTAATAACACTATAGACAGGTCATGATATTCCCTGTTTAATAACACTATAGACAGGTCACATATTCCCTGTTTAATAACACTATAGACAGGTCACATATTCCTGTTTAATGACACTATAGACAGGTCATGATATTCCCTGTTTAATAACACTATAGACAGGTCATGATATTCCCTGTTTAATGACACTATAGACAGGTCATGATATTCCCTGTTTAATAACACTATAGACAGGCCATGATATTCCCTGTTTAATAACACTATAGACAGGCCATGATATTCCCTGTTTAATAACACTATAGACAGGTCATGATATTCCCTGTTTAATAACACTATAGACAGGTCACATATTCCTGTTTAATAACACTATAGACAGGTCACATATTCCCTGTTTAATAACACTATAGACAGGTCATGATATTCCCTGTTTAATAACACTATAGACAGGTCATGATATTCCCTGTTTAATAACACTATAGACAGGTCATGATATTCCCTGTTTAATAACACTATAGACAGGTCACATATTCCCTGTTTAATAACACTATAGACAGGTCACATATTCCCTGTTTAATAACACTATAGACAGGTCATGATATTCCCTGTTTAATAACACTATAGACAGGTCATGATATTCCCTGTTTAATGACACTATAGACAGGTCATGATATTCCCTGTTTAATAACACTATAGACAGGTTATGATATTCCCTGTTTAATAACACTATAGACAGGCCATGATATTCCCTGTTTAATAACACTATAGACAGGCCATGATATTCCCTGTTTAATAACACTATAGACAGGTCATGATATTCCCTGTTTAATAACACTATAGACAGGTCATGATATTCCCTGTTTAATAACACTATAGACAGGTCATGATATTCCCTGTTTAATGACACTATAGACAGGTCATGATATTCCCTGTTTAATAACACTATAGACAGGTTATGATATTCCCTGTTTAATAACACTATAGACAGGTCATGATATTCCCTGTTTAATAACACTATAGACAGGTCATGATATTCCCTGTTTAATGACCCTATAGACAGGTTATGATATTCCCTGTTTAATAACACTATAGACAGGTCATGATATTCCCTGTTTAATGACACTATAGACAGGTCATGATATTCCCTGTTTAATAACACTATAGACAGGTCATGATATTCCCTGTTTAATAACACTATAGACAGGTCACATATTCCCTGTTTAATGACACTATAGACAGGTCATGATATTCCCTGTTTAATAACACTATAGACAGGTCATGATATTCCCTGTTTAATAACACTATAGACAGGTCACATATTCCCTGTTTAATGACACTATAGACAGGTCATGATATTCCCTGTTTAATAACACTATAGACAGGTCATGATATTCCCTGTTTAATGACACTATAGACAGGTCATGATATTCCCTGTTTAATAACACTATAGACAGGTCATGATATTCCCTGTTTAATAACACTATAGACAGGTCATGATATTCCCTGTTTAATAACACTATAGACAGGTCATGATATTCCCTGTTTAATAACACTATAGACAGGTCATGATATTCCCTGTTTAATGACACTATAGACAGGTCATGATATTCCCTGTTTAATGACACTATAGACAGGTCATGATATTCCCTGTTTAATAACACTATAGACAGGTCATGATATTCCCTGTTTAATAACACTATAGACAGGTCATGATATTCCCTGTTTAATGACACTATAGACAGGTCATGATATTCCCTGTTTAATAACACTATAGACAGGTCATGATATTCCCTGTTTAATAACACTATAGACAGGTCATGATATTCCCTGTTTAATAACACTATAGACAGGTCATGATATTCCCTGTTTAATAACACTATAGACAGGTCATGATATTCCCTGTTTAATAACACTATAGACAGGTCATGATATTCCCTGTTTAATGACACTATAGACAGGTCATGATATTCCCTGTTTAATAACACTATAGACAGGTCATGATATTCCCTGTTTAATAACACTATAGACAGGTCATGATATTCCCTGTTTAATGACACTATAGACAGGTCATGATATTCCCTGTTTAATAACACTATAGACAGGTCATGATATTCCCTGTTTAATAACACTATAGACAGGTCATGATATTCCCTGTTTAATAACACTATAGACAGGTCATGATATTCCCTGTTTAATAACACTATAGACAGGTCATGATATTCCCTGTTTAATAACACTATAGACAGGTCATGATATTCCCTGTTTAATAACACTATAGACAGGTCATGATATTCCCTGTTTAATAACACTATAGACAGGTCATGATATTCCCTGTACATCCTGAGACTTGATGTGTTACATGGTTTTACAGTAGGTGTGAGATCGTCCTCTCTCCCCTGTGAGATGGTTGTCTGCTATGAGAGAGAGAGAGCGATGTTGGCCTTTACAAAAAGGCTGTATGTTGTGGTTTCTCTTGGTTAGATTTGTCAGAAATAAAATCTGATGGTCTTTCTCTGTCTGTCTGTCTCTCTGTGTCTGTGTGTCTGTGTGTCTCAGTGACGAGGACATGCAGAGCCTGGCCAGCCTGATGAGTATGAAGCAAGCTGATATCGGCAACCTGGATGACTTTGAGGAGGAGGACGAGGAGAATGAGGAGAACAGGGCCAACCAGGAGGAGAAGGCTGCTAAGATCACAGGTGAGAGGTTACACACACACACACACCTCTATTTGTTAAGGAGACCAGAAGAAGCTGCTGAGATCATAGACGAAATGCAGCAAATCTCCCCCTCCATTGTAAAAGGTCGTCTGACCTCAGTGAGACTTCCTGCTTCCATAAGAGTATTTTTAAAGAGTGTTTTGTCATCAGAAGACCACGTGGGCATGTAGTAACACCCATGAAGACCACTGATTCAACAACTGAGGGCTTCTAAACATCATGTAGATTCATCCAGTCATCGTGTTGTTGTAGCCACATGGTGGTGTTGTAGCCACATGGTGGTGTTGTAGCCACATGGTGGTGTTGTGGCCACATGGTGGTGTTGTAGCCACATGGTGGTGTTGTTGTAGCCACATGGTGTTGTTGTAGCCACATGGTGGTGGTGTTGTAGCCACATGGTGGTGTTGTTGTAGCCACATGGTGGTGTTGTAGCCACATGGTGGTGTTGTAGCCACATGGTGGTGGTGTTGTGGCCACATGGTGGTGTTGTAGCCACATGGTGGTGTTGTAGCCACATGGTGGTGTTGTAGCCACATGGTGGTGTTGTGGCCACATGGTGGTGTTGTAGCCACATGGTGGTGTTGTGGCCACATGGTGGTGTTGTGGCCACATGGTGTTGTTGTAGCCACATGGTGTTGTTGTGGCCACATGGTGGTGTTGTGGCCACATGGTGGTGTTGTGGCCACATGGTGTTGTTGTAGCCACATGGTGTTGTTGTGGCCACATGGTGGTGTTGTGGCCACATGGTGTTGTTCTGGCCACATGGTGGTGTTGTGGCCACATGGTGTTGTTGTAGCCACATGGTGGTGTTGTAGCCACATGGTGTTGGTGGTGTTGTTGTAGCCACATGGTGGTGTTGTGGCCACATGGTGGTGTTGTGGCCACATGGTGGTGTGTGTAGCCACATGGTGTTGTTGGCCACATGGTGGTGTTGTAGCCACATGGTGGTGTTGTAGCCACATGGTGGTGGTGTGGTGGTGTTGTAGCCACGTGGTGGTGGTGTTGGTAGCCACATGGTGGTGTTGTAGCCACATGGTGGTGTTGTGGCCACATGGTGTTGTTGTGGCCACATGGTGGTGTTGTGGCCACATGGTGGTGTTGTAGCCACATGGTGGTGTTGTAGCCACATGGTGGTGGTGTTGTAGCCACATGGTGGTGTTGTAGCCACATGGTGGTGTTGTAGCCACGTGGTGGTGGTGTTGTAGCCACATGGTGGTGGTGTTGTAGCCACGTGGTGGTGGTGTTGTAGCCACATGGTGGTGGTGTTGTAGCCACATGGTGGTGTTTGTGGCCACATGGTGGTGTTGTAGCCACATGGTGGTGTTGTAGCCACGTGGTGGTGTTGTTGTAGCCACATGGTGGTGTTGTAGCCACATGGTGGTGTTGTGGCCACATGGTGGTGTTGTGTGCCACATGGTGGTGTTGTAGCCACATGGTGGTGTTGTGGCCACATGGTGGTGTTGTAGCCACATGGTGGTGGTGTTGTAGCCACATGGTGGTGTTGTGGCCACATGGTGGTGTTGTAGCCACATGGTGGTGTTGTGGCCACATGGTGGTGTTGTGGCCACATGGTGGTGTTGTTGCCACATGGTGGTGTTGTAGCCACATGGTGGTGTTGTAGCCACATGGTGGTGTTGTGGCCACATGGTGGTGTTGTGGCCACATGGTGTTGTTGTAGCCACATGGTGGTGTTGTAGCCACATGGTGGTGTTGTGGCCACATGGTGGTGTTGTGGCCACATGGTGTTGTTGTAGCCACATGGTGGTGTTGTAGCCACATGGTGGTGTTGTGGCCACATGGTGGTGTTGTAGCCACATGGTGGTGTTGTGGCCACATGGTGGTGTTGTAGCCACATGGTGGTGTTGTAGCCACATGGTGTTGTTGTGGCCACATGGTGGTGTTGTAGCCACATGGTGGTGTTGTAGCCACATGGTGGTGTTGTAGCCACATGGTGGTGGTGTTGTAGCCACATGGTGGTGTTGTAGCCACATGGTGGTGTTGTGGCCACATGGTGGTGTTGTTGTAGCCACATGGTGGTGTTTGTAGCCACATGGTGGTGTTGTTGTAGCCACATGGTGGTGTTGTTGTAGCCACATGGTGGTGTTGTGGCCACATGGTGTTGTTGTAGCCACATGGTGGTGTTGTGGCCACATGGTGGTGTTGTTGTAGCCACATGGTGGTGTTGTAGCCACATGGTGGTGTGTTGTAGCCACATGGTGGTGTTGTGGCCACATGGTGGTGTTGTGGCCACATGGTGGTGTTGTAGCCACATGGTGTTGTTGTAGCCACATGGTGGTGTTGTAGCCACATGGTGGTGTTGTGGCCACATGGTGGTGTTGTAGCCACATGGTGGTGTTGTAGCCACATGGTGGTGTTGTAGCCACATGGTGGTGTTGTAGCCACATGGTGGTGTTGTAGCCACATGGTGGTGTTGTAGCCACATGGTGGTGTTGTAGCCACATGGTGGTGTTGTAGCCACATGGTGGTGTTGTAGCCACATGGTGGTGTTGTGGCCACATGGTGGTGTTGTAGCCACATGGTGGTGGTGTTGTAGCCACATGGTGGTGGTGTTGTGGCCACATGGTGGTGTTGTGGCCACATGGTGGTGTTGTAGCCACATGGTGGTGTTGTGGCCACATGGTGGTGTTGTGGCCACATGCATTTACATTTAAGTCATCATTTTAGCCAGATGCTCTTATCCAGAGCGACTTACAAATGGTGTTGTTGTAGCCACATGGTGTTGTTGTAGCCACATGGTGGTGTTGTAGCCACATGGTGGTGTTGTAGCCACATGGTGGTGTTGTAGCCACATGGTGGTGGTGTTGTAGCCACATGGTGGTGGTGTTGTAGCCACATGGTGGTGGTGTTGTAGCCACATGGTGGTGTTGTAGCCACATGGTGTGTTGTAGCCACATGGTGTTGTTGTAGCCACATGGTGGTGGTGTTGTGGCCACATGGTGGTGTTGTAGCCACATGGTGGTGTTGTAGCCACATGGTGGTGTTGTAGCCACATGGTGTTGTTGTAGCCACATGGTGGTGTTGTAGCCACATGGTGGTGTTGTAGCCACATGGTGGTGTTGTGGCCACATGGTGGTGTTGTAGCCACATGGTGGTGTTGTGGCCACATGGTGGTGTTGTGGCCACATGGTGGTGTTGTGGCCACATGGTGGTGTTGTGGCCACATGGTGGTGTTGTAGCCACATGGTGGTGTTGTAGCCACATGGTGTTGTTGTGGCCACATGGTGGTGTTGTGGCCACATGGTGGTGTTGTAGCCACATGGTGGTGTTGTAGCCACATGGTGTTGTTGTAGCCAAATATCCCTCCCTCTCTCTCTCTCCCTCCATCCATCCTTCTCTCTCTCTCTCCATCCCTCTCTCCATCCCTCTCTCTCTCCCTCCATCCCTCTCTCTCTCTCTCCCTCCATCCCTCTCTCTCTCTCACTCTCCCTCCATCCTCTCTCTCTCTCTCTCTCTCTCTCCATCCTCTCTCATCTCTCTCTCTCTCTCTCTCTCTCTCTCTGCCCTCTCTCTCTCTCTCTGCCTCTCTCTCTCTGCCCCTCTCTCTCTCTATCCCTCTCTCTCCATTCCTCTCTCTCTCGCTCCCCATCCCTCTCCCTCCATCCCTCTCTCTCTCTCTCCCTCCATCCCTCTCTCCCTCCAACCCTCCATCTATCCGTTTATACTCCAGATCACACTGTGACTAATGAATGGGAGCTGCTGTGTTCAGCTTTGCTTGCTCTGACTTCACAAAGCGTAGGCTCTTTACATTAAACTGTGTGTTTCTCCTCTCCCTCTCCGCTCAACGTACATAAATATACATTGGGTGCCTATAGCTGCGCGCCACTGGTCATATGCATACGGGCGTAAGTCTTTGTCATAGTGGCGGTTGTACTATCTGTAGTCAACCCTCATTGTCATTCCCTTAGTCCAGCGTTTCCCAAACTCGCTCCTGGGGACCCCAAGGGGTGCAGGTTTTGGTTTTAGCCCCTAACACTACACAGCTGATTCAAATAATCAACTAATCATCAAGCTTAAATTATTAGAATCAGCTGTGTCATGTTAGGGGCCAAAACGTGCACTCCTTGGGGTCCCGAGGACTGAGTTTGGGAAACACTGCCTTAGTCCCTAGGTTGTACATATCAAAGGTTAAGACAAGAGGATTGTAGTATCCCACAACTCTTTGCAAAAATGCGGAAGAATTCTAAACAATGGGTCCAGCGATGCTAGTGAGCATCGGCGCTAGTCCCATTAATATGAAGAAAAAAATAAAAAGCTTTCTTGTGGAATTATTTTTATTCTACCCTGGGTATCTTCAACCTAGATCAGTTCCAGGATGCTAGCTAACCTAGCTAGTAATTTGTAGTGGCAAATACGGTAGCATAGCGCTAGCATGACTAACTAAAGATGCTAGTTAGCCAAGCTAGTAATTTGTAGCGGCAGATGCGGTAGCATAGCGCTAGCATGACTAACTAAAGATGCTAGTTAGCCTAGCTAGTAATTTGTAGCGGCAGATGCGTTAGTATAGTGCTAGCATGACTAACTAAAGATGCTAGTTAGCCTAGCTAGTAATTTGTAGCGGCAGATGCGGTAGTATAGTGCTAGCATGACTAACTAAAGATGCTAGTTAGCCTAGCTAGTAATTTGTAGCGGCAGATGCGGTAGTATAGTGCTAGCATGACTAACTAAAGATGCTAGTTAGCCTAGCTAGTAATTTGTAGCGGCAGATGCGGTAGCATAGTGCTAGCGTGACTAACCAAAGATGCTAGTTAGCCTAGCTAATCATTTGTAGCGGCAGATGCGGTAGCATAGTGCTAGCATGACTAACTATAGATGCTAGTTAGCCTAGCTAGTCATTTGAAGTGGCAGATGCGGTAGCATAGTGCTAGCATGACTAACTATAGATGCTAGTTGGTAGCTGCAGTTGTCTGCGAATATACACTTTGGACAGTGCAGCATTTTGGTTTTGAGATCAACTTATTCATATGATTGGACAGTACAGAATGTCGTCTTTTTATATGAAGGTTATTTTCATATACACTACCGGTCAAAAGTTTTACAACACCTACTCATTCAATGGTTTTTCTTTATTTTTTTACAATTTTTCATTGTAGAATAATAGTGAAGACATCAAAACTATGAAATAACACATATTGAATCATGTAGTAACCATTCTCTCAACTAGCTTCACCTGGAATGCTATTGGCTACTTTTCACCAGTAGTGTATATATTTTTATTTATTTAAATGTAACCTTTATTAAACTAGGTAAGTCAGCTAAGAATAAATTCTTGTATATCTGGTTTAGAAATGAAAGCACTATATATCTAGTCCCCCCTGCAGATACCGCTACTGTCCATGAATGTATGTGTGCTTTTAGACTTTACATATGTACTGAATAAAAATAGAAACGCAACAAATTGTTCGTTCCATGTTTCATGAGTTGAAATAACTGATCCCAGAAATGTTCCTTTAAGCACAAAAAGCTTATTTCTCTTTATTTTGTGCACAAATTGGTTTGCAATCCTGTTAGTGAGCGTTTCTCCTTTGCCAAGAGAATTAATCCACCTGACAGGTGTGGCATATCAAGAAGCTGATTAAACAGCTTTATCATCTGCATAGGTGCACCTTGTGCTGGGGGGGGGGGGGCAATAAAAGGCCACTCTAAAAAAATATGCTGTTTTGTCACAGAACACAATGCCACAATGTCTCAAGTTTTGCTGGAGCGTACAGTTGGCATGCCGACTGTAGGAATGTCCACCAGAGCTGTTACCAGAGAATTGAATGTTCATTTTTCTACCATAAGCCGCCTCCAACGTTGTTTCAGAGAATTTGGCAGTATGTCCAATCAGCCTCACAACCACAGACCACGTGTAACCACGCCAACCCAAGACCTCCACATCCGGCTTCTTCACCTCAGCGGGATCGTCTGAGACCAGCCACCCGGACAGCTGATGAAACTGAGGAGTGTTTCTCCCTGTAATAAATCCCTTCTGTGGGGGAAAACCTCATTCTGATTGGCTGCGCCCCCTGCCCAGTCATGTGAAATCCATAGATATGAATTCAAATCAGTTGACTGATTCCCTTATATGACCTTTAACTCAGTGAAACCGTGGAAGTTGTTGCTTGTTGTGTTTTTATATTTGTGTTCAGTATACGTGTGTATTAGCTGGGCCAGCAAGGCAAAGTTAACAGGCTTCTATTAGTGTCTATGCATTCTCTTATTCTTAACATGTACAGTATGTGCTAACAATGACTTGGTGAATATATATGTGCTCTTTTTAACCTTCTACATATGGCTGGGTATATTCAATACCACACACACACACACACACACACACACACACACACACACACACACACACACACACACACACACACACACACACACACACACACACACACACACACACACACACACACACACACACACACACACACACACACACACACACACAACACACACACACACGAGTCTGTGAATATATATGTGCTCTTTTAACCTTCTACATATGGCTAGGTATATTCAATATCAAACACAACACACGCACACACGCACACACGAGTCTGTGAATATATGTGCTCTCTTGCCTTCCACATATATGTGCTCTCTAACACACACACACCCACAGGACTCTGAATATATGTTGTCTCTAAGCCCCTGCGTTGCTACCAAAGCTAACACAACTATGTTCTGTCATAAACAGGTAACTGACAAAATAATGGAAACACTATAAGGGATACAAAGTATATTGAAAACGGGTGCTTCCACACAGGTGTGGTTCCTGAGTTAATTAATCAATTAACATCCCATTATGTATAAAAATGCTGAGCAGGTCATTATTTTGTCTATCTTGGCCCATAGGATGACAACGCCCCCATCCACAGGACACGAGTGGTCACTGAATGGTTTGAAGAGCATGAAAACGTTGTTGACTAAATGCCACGGCCGTCTAAGTCACCAGATCTCAACCCAAATTGAACACTTGTAGGAGATTCTGGGGCGCCGCCTGAGACGGTGTTTTCCAACACCATTTGGTAAAACATGATGTAATGCCTCGTGGAATAATGGTGTTGCCATTCCTCTATAGTTCCAGATGCTTGTAGAGTCTAATGCCAAGGCACGTTGAGGCTGTTCTGGCTCCTGGTGACCCAACGCCCTGTTAAGACACTACGTTGGTGTTTCCTTTATTTTGACAGTTACTTGTATATGTGCTCTCTTAGGTATAGCACATTAATGTAAAGGCTAACACACATATAACCTCTCTGAATATATGTGAATATATGTACTCTCTTAGGCTTCAACATATATGATATTCTACTACCTAACACACATATAACCTCTCTGAATATATGTGAATATATGTACTCTCTTAGGCTTCAACATATATGATATTCTACTACATAACACACATATAACCTCTCTGAATATATGTGAATATATGTTCTCTCTCACTGCTTCAACATATATGATATTCTACTACATTTCACACATATAACCAGCTCTGAATATATGTGAATAGCCGGAGACTCTCTGAGGCTTCAACATATATGATATTCTACTACATAACACACATATAACCTCTCCCAAGGTATATGTGAATTTTGTACTCTCTTAGGCTTCAACATATATGTTTTGTCTTCTACCTAACACACATATCCCCCTCTTCTGAATAGCTATGTGAATATATGTAGCTCTCTCTCTTAGGCTTCAACATATATGATATTCTACTACATAGCACACATATAACCTCTCTGAATATATGTGAATATATGTACTCTCTTAGGCTTCAACATATATGATATTCTACTACATAACACACATATAACCTCTCTGAATATATGTGAATATATGTACTCTCTTAGGCTTCAACATATATGATATTCTACTACCTAACACACATATAACCTCTCTGAATATATGTGAATATATGTACTCTCTTAGGCTTCAACATATATGATATTCTACTACCTCTACACATATAACCTCTCTGAATATATGGTAAAATATGTACTCTCTTAGGCTTCAACATATATGATCTCTCTACTACCTAACACACATATAACCTCTCTGAATATATGTGTGTATTGTATAGCTTTTCTCTGTGCTCACTCTCTCCTCCCTCTCCTGCTCTACTGGCCTGGTTGTTTTCAGAGATGGTAAACCAGCTCAATGCTCTCAGCTCTTAGCCGGAGACCCTGAGGACTACTTCCTAAAGCTGGCTAGTAAAAGGCCAAGCCCTAGCTCTCTCTCTCTGCCCCTCCCAAGGTCTTTCTGTTTTCAACTTTCAACCTTTCTCTTTTTCTTTCTCACTCTCTCTCACTGTTTTGTCTTGTTCTTTCTAACTCTCGTTTCCCCCTCTACTGCCCTAGCTCTCTCTCTCCACTGCCCTAGCTCTCTCTCTACTGCCCTAGCTCTCTCTCTACTGCCCTAGCTCTCTCTCTCTCTACTGCCCTAGCTCTCTCTCTCTACTGCCCTAGCTCTCTCTCTTTCTACTGCCCTAGCTCTCTCTCTCTCTCTACTGCCCTAGCTCTCTCTCTCTCTCTACTGCCCTAGCTCTCTCTCTCTACTGCCCTAGCTCTCTCTCTCTTCTACTGCCCTAGCTCTCTCTCTCTACTGCCCTAGCTCTCTCTCTCTACTCTACTGCCCTAGCTCTCTCTCTCTACTGCCCTAGCTCTCTCTCTCTACTGCCCTAGCTCTCTCTCTCTACTGCCCTAGCTCTCTCTCTACTCTCTCTAGCCTCTCTCTCTACTGCCCTAGCTCTCTCTCTCTACTGCCCTAGCTCTCTCTCTCTACTGCCCTAGCTCTCTCTCTCTCTCTGCCCTAGCTCTCTCTACTGCCCTAGCTCTCTCTCTACTGCCCTAGCTCTCTCTCTCTATTGCCCTAGCTCTCTCTCTCTACTGCCCTAGCTCTCTCTCTCTCTCTCTCTACTGCCCTAGCTCTCTCTCTCTACTGCCCTAGCTCTCTCTCTTTCTACGGCCCTAGCTCTCTTTCTACTGCCCTAGCTCTCTCTCTCTCTACTGCCCTAGCTCTCTCTCCTGCCCTAGCTCTCTCTCTCTCTACTGCCCTATCTCTAGCTCTCTCTCCTGCCCTAGCTCTCTCTCTCTACTGCCCTAGCTCTCTCTCTCTCTACTGCCCTAGCTCTCTCTCTCTCTACTGCCCTAGCTCTCTCTCCTGCCCTAGCTCTCTCTCCTGCCCTAGCTCTCTCTCCTGCCCTAGCTCTCTCTCCTGCCCTAGCTCTCTCTTTCCTGCCCTAGCTCTCTCTACTGCCCTAGCTCTCTCTACTGCCCTAGCTCTCTCCTGCCCTAGCTCTCTCTCTCTCCTGCCCTAGCTCTCTCTCTTTCTCCTGCCCTAGCTCTCTCTCTCTCTCTGCCCTAGCTGTCTCTCTCTACTGCCCTAGCTCTCTCTCCTGCCCTAGCTCTCTCTCTCTCCTGCCCTAGCTCTCTCTCTCTACTGCCCTAGCTCTCTCTCTCCTGCCCTAGCTCTCTCTCTCTCTACTGCCCTAGCTCTCTCTCCTGCCCTAGCTCTCTCTCCTGCCCTAGCTCTCTCTCCTGCCCTAGCTCTCTCTCCTGCCCTAGCTCTAGCTCTCTCTCTCTCCTGCCCTAGCTCTCTCTCTACTGCCCTCTCTCTCCTGCCCTAGCTCTCTCTCCTGCCCTAGCTCTCTCTCCTGCCCTAGCTCTCTCTCTCTCCTGCCCTAGCTCTCTCTCTCTCCTGCCCTAGCTCTCTCTCCTGCCCTAGCTCTCTCTCCTGCCCTAGCTCTCTCTCTCTCCCTCTCTGTACCATTGGTGATGTAGTCGTGTTGCCTGGTGTTCTCGTGTTACACTTCAGATTACGTTTAGTACATTGGTTGGTTTTCATTGGCTGGTTTTCTGTCCTTTTTCAGTTTGCCCTCTTGGTGTCCAAGCCCCCGAACCCTGAACCTCCCCATTTTGTCTGCAATTTGTAGTGAACCAATGATCAGTCATATTCCTCGTTTATGGTGTTGCTTTGTCACCATAGAGAGAAAACAACACACACGCACACACACACACACACACACACACACACACACACACACACACACACACACACACACACACACACACACACACACACACACACATGGCCCAGAATGCGCTCATCATCTCACTCACTCTGGCAATAGACTTTCTCACGCTTACATACCACATTCAGAAGCACACACAGTTATAGCATTTGTTTCTCACACACTGTTGAAACACGGACACTGTTGAAACACAACCTAGACAGGCTTTGTTGTCTTGATGAGGAAGAAGATGAATCTCTTGTAGCAACTCCCAGCCTGCACTAGTGGTTCTCATGGCAACCGGTTCCATCAATCTCTGCTGAATTCCCCGGTGGACTCCAACTGTAGTGAAGCTGGACAGCGATGGACAGGCATTAACCAGTCACCTTTTACCAGAAGGAAGGAATACTTCTGGAAACCAAATGAACTCGAGTGGTTCACTCCAAAGTGCAGATTTTTTTTTGTACTCTTTTATTTCTGTATGTTTGTCTTCATTTTTGACTCTTTCATCAGGGTTTTTTGGTTGTGAGGATGTTTCATCTCGTTTTCTTCCGCTAGTTTGAACTATTTTCCTTCCTTTTGTTTTGTTTTTGTTTTGCTAAATTTGTTCTTTCGTTCCTGCATTGTTTTGGTTCCCATGGCGACAGAGCTGATCAGTAAGCTGAACTTCCTGGAGGAGGATCAGGACAAACCCCCTGCCCTCTGCTCCAATCCCTTCGAAGATCCGGCTGATGATGTTGATGACCCCTCCCACCTGGAACACACCAATCACTTCAACCCGTTCGGTGATGACGATGATGGTAGGCTTGACCTTTGACCTCTATATGCCTGTTCTGTCTCTCTCTGTCTCTCTCTCTGTACTGTATGTCTACCTGTCTATAAGGGACTAGGGGTTTTAGCAGTTTGATTTACACTGTATGGCCAAAAGTATGTGGACACCTGCTCGTTGAACATCTCATTCCAAAATCAGGGGCATTGATATGGAGTTGTGCCCCCCTTTGCTGCTATAACAGCCTGCACTCTTCTGGGAAGGCTTTCCACTAGATGTTGGAACATTGCTGCAGGGACTTACTTCCAATCAGCCACAAGCATTAGTGATGTTGGGCGATTAGGCCTGGCTCGCAGTCAGCGTTCCAAGTCATCCCAAAAGGTGTTTGATGGGGTTGAGGTCAGGGCTCTGTGCAGGCCAGTCAAGTTCTTCCACACTTATCTCGACAAACCATTTCTGCATGGACCTTACTTTGTGCACAGGGGCATTGTCATGTTGAAACAGGGAATGTCCTTCCCCAAACTGTTGCCACAAAGTTGGAAGCACAGAATGGTCTAGAATGTCATTGTATGCTGTGGGGTTAAGATTTCCAGTCTCTGGAACTAAGGGGTCCGGACCATGAAAAACAGTCCCAGACCATTATTCCTCCTCCACCAAACTTTACAGTTGGCACTATGCATTGGGACAGGGGTGTCCACATAATGTCGGTGTACATTATACCTCATCCACCAAACTTTACAGTTGGCACTATGCATTGGGACAGGGGTGTCCACGTAATGGCGGTGTACATTATACCTCATCCACCAAACTTTACAGTTGGCACTATGCATTGGGACAGGGGTGTCCACGTAATGGCGGTGTACATTATACCTCATCCACCAAACTTTACAGTTGGCACTATGCATTGGGACAGGAGTGTCCACATAATGTCGGTGTACATTATTATGGGGTCGACATCAAAGACTGATTTATTATCCTATATTATATTTATATTTTATATTGTGTTTTCAGTCCAAGTTTAATGACATAGTTGTTGAAAGATTTATTTTATTGTTCTGAGGTTGTTTATAAAGTGCCTGGCAAACTAAATGTTACCCTTTTGGTTGCTGTCGAGATGTCAAGAAATGTCACGTAGCATTGTGAATCCTGTGTGTTTATGTATTCTGTCAGTAAAGCAGAATATTGACAGACAGACAGACAGCTAAGATAGTATTGACCCATCTCTCTCTCTCGCCCTTTCTCTCTGTCACAGGACCCCCCTCCCTGCCCCCCTCCCTCACCCTCCGACAGGACCCAGAGGCCTACTATGTCCAGGAACCCTCCAACCCCTTCGACGAGGACGAAGTCAACACACACTCGCTCACAGAGTACAACCCGTTTGACGAGCCCGACCAGGACCCAGACCCCGACCCCCAGGGGCCCCAGGTCCAGCAGTCGGAGGCTCCCAAACCCAGGGGGAGGAAGGGGGTCAGGCCGGTGGATATGAGCAAGTACCTGTATGCTGACACCAACCCACCACCAGAGGACCAACTGGATGAGTGAGTTACAGAGGGGATGTGGGGGGGGTAAAGAGAGGAGATTTGGGGATGATGTCATAAAGTTAATTTGTTCTCTAGTGTGTGTCAGGGTTTCTGTTAGGAAAATGGGAAGATTTTAATTTAACAGCCATTTGAGAAATGCACTGGACCCATATATATGTATTGGGTCACTCTCATTGGGTCACTCTCATTGGGCCACTCTCATTGGGCCACTCTCATTGGGCCACTCTCATTGGGCCACTCTCATTGGGCCACTCTCATTGGGCCACTCTCATTGGGTCACTCTCATTGGGTCACTCTCATTGGGTCACTGTTATTGGGTCACTCTCATTGGGTCACTCTCATTGGGTGCATAAGCCATGAGGCCCTCACATTTAAATGACGGTAATTAATCTGAACAGAGCATTCAACTCATGTAATAAAGCAGCCAATCAAACGTAGTTTTCAAACATTTGCCAAAATGCAATTGGTGGGAAAACAACATTCTAAACAGAGCACCTTCAAAATGACCAGAAAGCTCTAATGAGCCACAGAGGAATGGAGGATCATGAGCTTCTTTTAATTAAAATAGCTGTGGAGGGTTTCAGACAGAGGTCGACCAATTATGATTTTTCAACGCTGATACTGATACCGATTATTGGAGGACCAAAAAAAGCCGATACCGATTAATCGGCTGATTTAAAAACAAAAAAAAACACACAAAAAATAAGATATAGGCCAGTCTCTCTCCAGAATGGCTCAGCTGTCTCCCGACCATTAACATGGTGAAGATATAGGCCAGTCTCTCTCCAGAATGGCTCAGCTGTCTCCCAACCATTAAAATGGTGAAGATATAGGCCAGTCTCTCTCCAGAATGGCTCAGCTGTCTCCCAACCATTAAAATGGTGAAGATATAGGCCAGTCTCTCTCCAGAATGGCTCAGCTGTCTCCCGACCATTAACATGGTGAAAATATAGGCCAGTCTCTCTCCAGAATGGCTCAGCTGTCTCCCAACCATTAACATGGTGAAGATATAGGCCAGTCTCTCTCCAGAATGGCTCAGCTGTCTCCCAACCATTAACATGGTGAAGATATAGGCCAGTCTCTCTCCAGAATGGCTCAGCTGTCTCCGACCATTAACATGGTGAAGATATAGGCCAGTCTCTCTCCAGAATGGCTCAGCTGTCTCCCAACCATTAACATGGTGAAGATATAGGCCAGTCTCTCTCCAGAATGGCTCAGCTGTCTCCCGACCATTAACATGGTGAAGATATAGGCCAGTCTCTCTCCAGAATGGCTCAGCTGTCTCCCGACCATTAACATGGTGAAGATATAGGCCAGTCTCTCTCCAGAATGGCTCAGCTGTCTCCCGACCATTAACATGGTGAAGATTGCCTTTCTCCAGAATGGCTCAGCTGTCTCCGACCATTAACATGGTGAAGATATAGGCCAGTCTCTCTCCAGAATGGCTCAGCTGTCTCCCGACAGGTCATTCATGTGAATTGTTTGCCTTTTTATTGTTTATTACATATGTCACCAGTAGTAAATGTACCATTAATCCCCATCATTTGGTTACTGCATTTTATGTAAATTACAGTCATTTACAGTTCTCATTCTCGGAGTGGGAATGTTGTTTGCAGAGTTCACCTGTTACACTTGTGAGAAAACAAGTTTAGGATAATTTAATAACCATTATTTTTTTGCCATTTGTACTTTTTCATCGTCTTTTGTTTGGAGTGCTCCATGTGAGGGAACGGGTACATGTCTGCTCTCTCTGTCTGGCTCCATGTGAGGGAACGGGTACATGTCTGCTCTCTCTGTCTGGCTCCATGTGAGGGAATGGGTACATGTCTGCTCTCTCTGTCTGGCTCCATGTGAGGGAACGGGTACATGTCTGCTCTCTCTGTCTGGCTCCATGTGAGGGAATGGGTACATGTCTGCTCTCTCTGTCTGGCTCCATGTGAGGGAACGGGTACATGTCTGCTCTCTCTGTCTGGCTCCATGTGAGGGAACGGGTACATGTCTGCTCTCTCTGTCTGGCTCCATGTGAGGGAACGGGTACATGTCTGCTCTCTCTGTCTGGCTCCATGTGAGGGAACGGGTACATGTCTGCTCTCTCTGTCTGGCTCCATGTGAGGGAACGGGTACATGTCTGCTCTCTCTGTCTGGCTGGATCACAGTGTATCCATGTAACAGAGGCTGGATCACAGTGTATCAATGTAACAGAGGCTGGATCACAGTGTATCAATGTAACAGAGGCTGGATCACAGTGTATCAATGTAACAGAGGCTGGATCACAGTGTATCAATGTAACAGAGGCTGGATCACAGTGTATCAATGTAACAGAGGCAGGATCACAGTGTATCAATGTAACAGAGGCTGGATCACAGTGTATCAATGTAACAGAGGCTGGATCACAGTGTATCAATGTGATAGAGGCTGGATCACAGTGTATCAATGTAACAGAGGCTGGATCACAGTGTATCAATGTGATAGAGGCTGGATCACAGTGTATCAATGTAACAGAGGCTGGATCACAGTGTATCAATGTAACAGAGGATGGATCACAGTGTATCAATGTAACAGAGGCTGGATCACAGTGTATCAATGTAACAGAGGCTGGATCACAGTGTATCCATGTAACAGAGGCTGGATCACAGTGTATCAATGTAACAGAGGCAGGATCACAGTGTATCAATGTAACAGAGGCTGGATCACAGTGTATCAATGTAACAGAGGCTGGATCACAGTGTATCAATGTGATAGAGGCTGGATCACAGTGTATCAATGTAACAGAGGCTGGATCACAGTGTATCAATGTGATAGAGGCTGGATCACAGTGTATCAATGTAACAGAGGCTGGATCACAGTGTATCAATGTGACAGAGGCTGGATCACAGTGTATCAATGTAACAGAGGCTGGATCACAGTGTATCAATGTAACAGAGGCTGGATCACAGTGTATCAATGTATCCATGTAACAGAGGCTGGATCACAGTGTATCAATGTAACAGAGGCTGGATCACAGTGTATCAATGTGACAGAGGCTGGATCACAGTGTATCAATGTAACAGAGGCTGGATCACAGTGTATCAATGTGACCATGTAACAGGCTGGTGATTTTAACTCAACCCCTGACTAACATTCCTCCTCCCAACCCCTGACTAACATTCCTCCCAACCCCTGACTAATATTCCTCCTCTCAACCCCCTGACTAACGTTCCTCCTCCCAACCCCCTGACTAACATTCCTCCCAACCCCTGACTAACATTCCTCCTCCCAACCCCTGACTAACATTCCTCCTCCCAACCCCCTGACTAACATTCCTCCTCTCAACCCCTGACTAACATTCCTCCTCCCAACCCCCTGAATAACATTCCCTCCTCCCAACCCCCCTGACTAACATTCCTCCTCCCAACCCCCCTGACTAACATTCCTCCTCCCCTAACATTCCCCCTCCCAACCCCCTGACTAACATTCCTCCTCCCAACCCCTGACTAACATTCCTCCTCCCAACCCCTGACTAACATTCCTCCTCCCAACCCCCTGACTAACATTCCCTCCTCCCAACCCCCTGACTAACATTCCTCCTCCCAACCCCCTGGCTAACATTCCTCCTCCCAACCCCCTGGCTAACATTCCTCCCAACCCCCGACTAACATTCTCCTCCCAACCCCGACTAACATTCCTCCCTCCCAACCCCCGACTAACATTCCTCCTCCCAACCCCTGACTAACATTTCCCATCCCCTGACTAACATTCCTCCTCCCAACCCCCTGACTAACATTCCTCCTCCCCTAACATTCCTCCTCTCAACCCCCTCACTAACATTCCTCCTCTCAACCCCTGACTAACATTCCTCCTCCCAACCCCCTGACTAACATTCCTCCTCCCAACCCCCTGACTAACATTCCTCCTCTCAACCCCTGACTAACATTCCTCCTCCCAACCCCCTGACTAACATTCCTCCTCCCAACCCCCTCACTAACATTCCTCCTCCCAACCCCCTCGCTAACATTCCTCCTCCCAACCCCTCGCTAATATTCCTCCTCCCAACCCCCTCGCTAATATTCCTCCTCCCAACCCCTCGCTAACATTCTTCCTCCCAACCCCTCGCTAATATTCTTCCTCCCAACCCCCTCGCTAATATTCTTCCTCCCAACCCTCAAGCTAATATTTTTCCTCCCATCATAAGCCACTCCTAGGTTATTGAGTCCACCATGTTTTGTTTTTCTTGTCCCGGGTAACGTCCCAAATGGTGGCATTTGGGACTCAGCCCTGGGAGGGAGAGATGGAGGGGGAGGGAGAGAGGAAGAGAGAGAGGGGGAGAGAGAGAGGGAGGGGAGGGAGAGAGGGAGACAGAGAGAGGGAGGGAGCGAAGTGTTTTGACTGGGGCTGTGGAGGGAGGGGAGAGAGGAAGGGAGGGAAAGAGAGATAGAGAGAGGGAGGGAGGAGATGGAGGGAGAGAGAGGGAGGGGAGGGGAGAGAGATGGAGGGAGCGGAGTGTTTTGACTGGGGCTGTGGAGGGAGAGAGGGAAGCAATACGTAACTGAACG
>NW_026288531.1:0-7288 GCF_023373465.1 Oncorhynchus keta
ATTGACTTGTACCGGTACACCCTGTATATAGCCTCCACATTGACTCTGTACCGGTACACCCTGTATATAGCCTCCACATTGACTCTGTACCGGTACACCCTGTATATAGCCTCCACATTGACTCTGTACCGGTACACCCCTGTATATAGCCTGCACGTTGACTCTGTACCGGTACACCCTGTATATAGCCTCCACATTGACTCTGAAACGGTACACCCCTGTATATAGCCTCCACATTGTACCGGTACACCCTGTATATAGCCTCCACATTGACTCTGAAACGGTACACCCCTGTATATAGCCTCCACATTGTACCGGTACACCCCTGTATATAGCCTCCACATTGTACCGGTACACCCCTGTATATAGCCTCCACATTGTACCGGTACACCCCTGTATATAGCCTCCACATTGTACCGGTACACCCCTGTATATAGCCTCCACATTGTACCAGTACCCCTGTATATAGCCTCCACATTGTACCGGTACACCCCTGTATATAGCCTCCACATTGTACCGGTACTCCCTGTATATAGCCTCCACATTGTACCAGTACACCCTGTATATAGCCTCCACATTGTACCGGTACACCCCTGTATATAGCCTCCACATTGTACCGGTACACCTCTGTATATAGCCTCCACATTGTACCGGTACACCCCTGTATATAGCCTCCACATTGTACCGGTACACCCCTGTATATAGCCTCCACATTGTACCGGTACACCCCTGTATATAGCCTCCACATTGTACCGGTACACCCCTGTATATAGCCTCCACATTGTACCGGTACACCCTGTATATAGCCTCCACATTGACTCTGTACCGGTACACCCCTGTATATAGCCTGCACGTTGACTCTGTACCGGTACACCCTGTATATAGCCTCCACATTGACTCTGAAACGGTACACCCCTGTATATAGCCTCCACATTGTACCGGTACACCCTGTATATAGCCTCCACATTGACTCTGAAACGGTACACCCCTGTATATAGCCTACATTGTACTGCACAATTTCTGTATATAGCCTCCTACATTGTACCGGGGTACACCTCTGTATAGCCTCCACATTGTACCGTACACTCCTAGAGAGTAGTTTTCCACATTGTACCGGTACACCCCTGTATATAGCCTCCACATTGTACCGGTACACCCCTGTATATAGCCTCCACATTGACTCTGTACTTGCCCCTGTATAGCCTCCACGTTGTACCGTACACTTGCCTGTATATACTCCCATTGTACCGGTGCCCCTGTATATATAGCCTCCACATTGTACCGGTGCCTGTATATAGTTTCCACATTGTACCGGTACAATTCCCTGTTATATAGCCTCCACATTGTACCGGTACACCCCAGTATATAGCCTCCATTGTGCCCGGTACACCCTGTATATAGCCTCCATATTGTACCGGGTACACCCTGTATATAGCCTCCACATTGTACCGGGTACACCCCCTGTATATAGCCTCCATTGTACCGGTACACCCTGTATATAGCCTCCACATTGTACCGTACACCCCTGTATATAGCCTCCACATTATTACCGATTTGCACTTACGTATATAGCCTCCACGTTATTGTACTGGCACACCCCCTGTATATAGCCTCCACATTGTACCGGGTAAGCCACCTCGTATATAGCCTCCACATTGTGCCGGGGTACCCCTGTATATAGCCTCCACGTTGTACCGGTTACCCCTGTATATAGCCTCCACTGCTGTTATTTACCTCTGCACCCCTGTAATTAGCCTCCACTTTTATCTTTATCTGTATTTTTTAGCCTTGCATTGTGGTTAGGGCCCGTAAGTCAGCATTCCACGTGTGCCGGTACACCTGCTGTATCCACATTTCACCGGTGCCACTGTTGTAGCCTCCACATTTGTTGCCCGTAATTTTGCCACTGTATGTAGCCTCCATTTGCCGTAAGGTCTACTACACCTGTATGTAGCCTCTAGTATTGCCGGTCTACTACACCTGCTGTATCCAGCATTTACCAGTGCCCCTGTATAGCCTCCACAGTGTATTACCTGTTGTATTCAGCATTTCACGTGTGCCGATTTACACCTGCTGTATTAGCCTCCACATTGTAAGGTCTTTTACACCTGTTGTATTCAGCCTCCACATTGTAAGGTACACCCCTGTATATAGCCTCCACATTGTACCGATACACACCTGTATATAGCCTCACTGTTATTTCACTCTGCTCTGTAATTACTTATTACTTTTATCTCTTATCTGTATTTTTTAAACTGCATTGTTGGTTAGGGGCTCGTAAGTCAGCATTTCACTGTAAGGTCTACTACACCTGTTGTATTCAGCACATGTGACTAATGCAATTTGATTTGATTTTAAAAGGCTAGCAAAGCTTGTTGTGTTTTTTCCCAGGCTAAAGCCAGCTAGTCGGGCTGCCGGCTAGCTACTACTAGCAAGGGAAGGAGGATCATTCATAAGCAAATGCCAGTCTATAATACACTTTTTGCGAAAGGGTTATTAACCACAATTTGCAAAGACCAAGACCCCTCTACTTTCACTGCACATGTGTCTTGCTGGACAAGACTGTGTGTTGAAGGTCAGATCATCAGTTGAGATGTTTCACCCACAGTATGTTATGCACGGTTCATCTCTCTGACATCCTGCTAGCTCAGGCCCCATAATTCACTTCTGGGTCAAAGGTCAGGGTCGTGCTGAGTGTGTTGGGGTGTGGGAGGAAGGCAATGTTTAGACTGAATGTCTCTCTCCACCCTTTTCGATCTTTCTCATTAGCTCTCTCGCTCTACCTCTCTCTCTCTCGCTCTACCTCTCTCTCTCGCTCTACCTCTCTCTACTCTCTCTCTCGCTCTACCTCTCTCTCTCTCGCTCTACCTCTCTCTCGCTCTACCTCTCTCGCTCTGCCTCTCTCTCTCTCGCTCTACACCTCTCCTCTCTGAACATTGTGAAATATGGTTTGCAACATACAGACTATGGGATATTCAAGTATTTAAATCCCAAGGGGGAGAATGAATACTTTAGTACAGTGATGACAGAACACTGCAATCTATGAATGTCCATTATAGTACAGACACCCCAGCTGTTTCTCTTCTCTGTGTGTTGTGTGTTGTGTGTTCTCTGTGTTGTGTGTTCTCTGTGTTGTGTGTTCTCTGTGTTGTGTGTTCTCTGTGTTGTGTGTTCTCTGTGTTGTGTGTTCTCTGTGTTGTGTGTGTTCTCTGTGTTCTCTGTGTGTGTTCTCTGTGTTCTCTGTGTGTGTTCTCTGTGTTGTGTGTGTGTTCTCTGTGTTGTGTGTGTGTTCTCTGTGCTGTGTGTGTGTTCTCTGTGCTGTGTGTGTGTTCTCTGTGCTGTGTGTGTGTTCTCTGTGTTCTCTGTGTGTGTTCTCTGTGTTGTGTGTGTGTTCTCTGTGTTGTGTGTGTGTTCTCTGTGCTGTGTGTGTGTTCTCTGTGCTGTGTGTGTGTTCTCTGTGCTGTGTGTGTGTTCTCTGTGCTGTGTGTGTGTTCTCTGTGCTGTGTGTGTGTTCTCTCTGTGTTGTGTGTTCTCTCTGTGTTGTGTGTTCTCTCTGTGTTGTGTGTTCTCTGTGTTGTGTGTTCTCTCTGTGTTGTGTGTTCTCTCTGTGTTGTGTGTTCTCTCTGTGTTGTGTGTTCTCTCTGTGTTGTGTGTTCTCTCTGTGTTGTGTGTTCTCTGTGTTGTGTGTTCTCTGTGTTGTGTGTTCTCTGTGTTGTGTGTTCTCTGTGTTGTGTGTTCTCTGTGTTGTGTGTTCTCTGTGTTGTGTGTTCTCTGTGTTGTGTGTTCTCTGTGTTGTGTGTTCTCCGTGTTGTGTGTTCTCCGTGTTGTGTGTGTGTTCTCTGTGCTGTGTGTGTGTTCTCTGTGCTGTGTGTGTGTTTCTCTGTGCTGTGTGTGTGTTCTCTGTGCTGTGTGTGTGTTCTCTGTGCTGTGTGTGTGTTCTCTGTGCTGTGTGTGTGTTCTCTGTGTTGTGTGTTCTCTCTGTGTTGTGTGTTCTCTCTGTGTTGTGTGTTCTCTCTGTGTTGTGTGTTCTCTGTGTTGTGTGTTCTCTGTGTTGTGTGTTCTCTGTGTTGTGTGTTCTCTGTGTTGTGTGTTCTCTGTGTTGTGTGTCTCTCTGTGTTGTGTGTTTCTCTGTGTCGTGTGTTCTCTCTGTGTCGTGTGTTCTCTCTGTGTCGTGTGTTCTCTCTGTGTTGTGTGTTCTCTGTGTTGTGTGTTCTCTGTGTTGTGTGTTCTCTGTGTTGTGTGTTCTCTGTGTTGTGTGTTCTCTGTGTTGTGTGTTCTCTGTGTTGTGTGTTCTCTGTGTTGTGTGTTCTCTGTGTTGTGTGTTCTCTGTGTTGTGTGTTCTCTGTGTTGTGTGTTCTCTGTGTTGTGTGTTCTCTGTGTTGTGTGTTCTCTGTGTTGTGTGTTCTCTGTGTTGTGTGTTCTCTGTGTTGTGTGTTCTCTTGTGTTCTCTGTGTTGTGTGTGTTCTCTGTGTTGTGTGTGTTCTCTGTGTTGTGTGTGTTCTCTGTTCTCTGTGTTGTGTTCTCTGTTCTCTGTGTTGTGTGTTCTCTGTGTTGTGTGTTCTCTGTGTTGTGTGTTCTCTGTGTTGTGTGTTCTCTGTGTTGTGTGTTCTCTGTGTTGTGTGTTCTGTTCTCTGTGTGTTCTCTGTGTTGTGTGTTCTGTTCTCTGTGTGTTCTCTGTGTTGTGTGTTCTCTGTGTTGTGTGTGTTCTCTGTGTTGTGTGTTCTCTGTGTTGTGTGTTTTCTGTGTTGTGTGTTCTCTGTGTTGTGTGTGTGTTCTCTGTGTTGTGTGTGTGTTCTCTGTGTTGTGTGTGTGTTCTCTGTGTTGTGTGTGTGTGTTCTCTGTGCTGTGTGTGTGTGTTCTCTGTGCTGTGTGTTCTCTCTGTGTTGTGTGTTCTCTCTGTGTTGTGTGTTCTCTCTGTGTTGTGTGTTCTCTCTGTGTTGTGTGTTCTCTCTGTGTTGTGTGTTCTCTCTGTGTTGTGTGTTCTCTCTGTGTTGTGTGTTCTCTGTGTTGTGTGTTCTCTGTGTTGTGTGTTCTCTGTGTTGTGTGTTCTCTGTGTTGTGTGTTCTCTGTGTTGTGTGTTCTCTGTGTTGTGTGTTCTCTGTGTTGTGTGTTCTCTGTGTTGTGTGTGTTCTCTGTGTTGTGTGTTCTCTGTGTTGTGTGTTCTCTGTGTTGTGTGTTCTCTGTGTTGTGTGTTCTCTGTGTTGTGTGTTCTCTGTGTTGTGTGTTCTCCGTGTTGTGTGTTCTCCGTGTTGTGTGTTCTCCGTGTTGTGTGTTCTCCGTGTTGTGTGTTCTCTGTGTGTTCTCTGTGTTCTCTGTGTTCTCTGTGTTGTGTGTGTTCTCTGTGTTGTGTGTGTTCTCTGTTCTCTGTGTTGTGTGTTCTCTGTGTTGTGTGTTCTCTGTGTTGTGTGTTCTCTGTGTTGTGTGTTCTCCGTGTTGTGTGTTCTCCGTGTTGTGTGTTCTCCGTGTTGTGTGTTCTCTGTGTGTTCTCTGTGTTCTCTGTTCTCTGTGTTGTGTGTGTTCTCTGTTCTCTGTGTTGTGTTCTCTGTTCTCTGTGTTGTGTGTTCTCTGTGTTGTGTGTTCTCTGTGTTGTGTGTTCTGTGTTGTGTGTTCTCTGTGTTGTGTGTTCTCTGTGTTGTGTGTTCTCTGTGTTGTGTGTTCTCTGTGTTGTGTGTTCTCTGTGTTGTGTGTTCTCTGTGTTGTGTGTTCTCTCTGTGTCGTGTGTTCTCTCTGTGTCGTGTGTTCTCTCTGTGTCGTGTGTTCTCTCTGTGTCGTGTGTTCTCTCTGTGTCGTGTGTTCTCTCTGTCGTGTGTTCTCTGTGTCGTGTGTTCTCTGTGTCGTGTTCTCTGTGTCGTGTGTTCTCTGTGTCGTGTGTTCTCCGTGTGTTCTCTGTGTTGTGTGTTCTCTGTGTGTTCTCTGTTCTCTGTGTTGTGTGTTCTCTGTGTCGTGTGTTCTCTGTGTCGTGTGTTCTCTGTGTTGTGTGTTCTCTGTGTCGTGTGTTCTCTGTGTTGTGTGTTCTCTGTGTTGTGTGTTCTCTGTGTTGTGTGTTCTCTGTGTTGTGTGTTCTCTGTGTTGTGTGTTCTCTGTGTTCTGACTCACGTGACATGGATGTTTCATTTCGTCAAAGAGCGTGTGTGTGTGCGTTGTAAACATGTTTGAAAAGTCAATTCCCAAGCAGTGACCCCCGAGTTCCCACGGTGACTCACCAACAGCCTTCACACACACTCCAATCCATCCCTAAATATGTTCCTCTTTTCCTCATCACATCTGGTCAGGAAGACATTGTGGAATTCCAGAGGGTTTTCCCAACAGTATTCTTACCCTGGGAACGCCATGGAAACGCCGTGTTAACTTTGTCTGCTTCCAAAAGGGCACCCTATTCCCTATGTAGTGCACTTCTTTTGACCATTTACATTTAAGTCATTTAGCAGACGCTCTTATCCAGAGCGACTTACAAATTGGTGCATTCACCTTATGACATCCAGTGGAACAGCCACTTTACAATAGTGCATCTAAATCTTTTAAGGAAGGGGGTGAGAGGGATTACTTTATCCTATCCTAGGTATTCCAGCCAGTGGAGAGAGCGGAGGAGCGGGGTGACGTGAGAGAACTTGGGAAGGTTGAACACCAGACGGGCTGCGGCGTTCTGGACCAGAGCCCATAGGGCCCATCACTGTACAGGACACAGGGTGTCTTTGGGGACGTGCACTCTAAATGTTAGGTGTGTATGGGTTACTGACTGTGGTATATTTCTGGTTCATTAAGACCCAACATTATGGGGAGAGAAAGCCCTGAACACTAATCATGAGAAAGGCCAACGAGTGGGTTCCACGAGGCTTTAACGTTCAGTTTCCTCTAAAACAGACACATTTCCTGCACTTCAATCAGAGTTCATTAGAGGCAAAACACACTTGGCTTGATTGAGTTGAAAGACAAATGCTGTTGAGTTGTACTGTAGTTACTCAAATAAATTATTCACACACACACACACACACACACACACACACACACACACACACACACACACACACACACACAGTGAGGAAATGACAGCAGTAACAGTCGCTGTGGGAGCTGTAACCTGAGTTACGAGGAGAAACATTCACTAATCTCCATTCATAAATAACACTGTGCGTTATGTTTTACAACCCTCTACTGAATACCTCATCCACTCCTTCAGATTACAGAACTCTACATTACTAACAGCCCAGCTCCATTAGAGGGAGTTTACTGACCCTTCAGATTACAGAACTCTACATTACTAACAGCCCAGCTCCATTAGAGGGAGTTT